>NW_022279588.1:3400000-3695000 GCF_009193385.2 Nasonia vitripennis
GCGTCTATTTTTTTTAATTGTTTTAACAGCTTCCAATCTATCTGGACCAAATCTTAAAAATGATTTTTAGTAGGAATGTATATTTTTATCATATGGACCTGTATATACCATTAAATAGTTTTTATTTATAAAATACATCAAGTTTTGTGGAATAAATGCAAAAAAAAAATCCGGACGGACGGACAAACGGACATTTTTTAAGTTCTTTTATTGCTAAAAACTAATTAAAATTTGATACATTTGATATTTTTATTCGGTAACTTGAATGATTCAGCCCTCATGAGGCAGCCCTAGCCGAAGCCAGAGCCCGCGCCCGACAATTCCAGGCGCCAGGGCGGACCAGCGCGCCGGACGTGGAACGGCGTCCACGCGCAAAAAGCACGGCGCGCGTTACGTTATAGCTTTCGGCTCCCGAATTGTAAACACGCGGCTTCGCTCGTATCGCGAAAGTGCGTACATCGGTGTTTCGCGGTACGTGCGGCGTTGGGAAAGGAGTGTGTGTGTGTGAGTGTTAGGCCGATCCAGGTCCTGCCGAGCGGTCCAGCGCTAGACCACGACAATTGGCGATGGCGTCATCGAGAGGACCAGCAGAAGGTTAGTGTGGATGCGCGCAGTGCTTGAGAGAGAGAGAGATTGTGCGCGAGGATACCACCTGCGTGGTTCGAGACGCGCGACCTTCGCGGCGAAACACGCGTCGAGCGCAAATACTCCGGCTTCGCGACGAGTCGCAAAGTTGTTGCGACTCGTGCATTATTATTATTTTGTCTCTCGACGTATTGTAAATTCACGTTTATCTCGCGAACCTAAATATAACCTTAGTCTTTTTATTTTACGACTTTTTGTTATTATTTAACGACCGCCACCTTGCTAATTCCTTCCCGCGATTACCGCCGCCTACGCGGGCGTTGAACAAGTAACTTCAACGCACCTGAGTAGCCGAGCACACACTGGAAGGTGCGATATCCACGAGAAGAAGCAGCGGGATAAGCTGCATTGCAACGCGGGTTAATCGCTGGCGTTGAGGTGCTATCCGCCGCAACGTGGGATAGCGATCTCATTCAACGTTGTTTAGGCGAATAAAAGTCTCACCCCGTTACAATTTTTCTTGACTCAAAATTATTGTTTGTTTATTTCTATTTTGTTTAATTAAAATTTCAAGAAATTCTTGTGGCTCCCCTAAATCTGTCATTTCAAAAGCTTTTTGTAATTTACTTTTCACTTCATTAAGTTTTCTCAATTCGTTACTAGCTATAAATATGTCATCAACATATAATAAAAGAATTAAAAACTTATCGTTATTTCGCCACATGAATAAACAAGGTTCATTATCATCATTAGTTAAACCTATATCTAACGCTACTTCAGTAAACTTTTGATTCCAACGTTTTGGACTCATACGTAAACCATACAACGCTTTTAATAATTTACACACCTTTTTATTTGTTACCTCACTAGAATAATTAGTACCTTACGTGTATTTCCATAAAAATTTCTTCTACAATAATTCCATTAAATAATGCCGTTTTGACATCTAACTGATTAATAGCTAAATCATATTTATTTATAATTGCTAGTACAGCTCTTACTAAGGGCAAGCGAGATACCGGTGCATACGTTTCTTTTCAGTCATAATTATTCTTATCTTTAAAACCTCTGATAACTTACCTAGCCTTATGTTTTATATCACCGTTTCTTTCAAGTTTTTTCTTTAAAACCCATTTTGAATTAATTATATTTGCTTTTCTTCCATTCCTTAATTTTGTAGGTCGATCAACTAAATCCCATACTTAATTTTTGTACATCGAATTTAATTCACTCAAGATCGCTTTTCCCCACTCATTTCGTTCACTACTTTGCATAGCCTCTTTATATGATTTGGATCATTATTAATTCTAGCTAAGAGAGCATGATACCCTTCATCATTAATTTTAAACACATCACTTTGTTCTAATTCATAATTTTGAGCAGCAAGCAGTATTTTTGAAATATCACAAATGCTTCCCGGCTGAAAATAATCATATGAGAGCTCATATGAGCCATCATATGAGAGCTCATATGAGCCATCATATAAGCGATCATATGAGCCATCATATGATTATTTTCAGCCGGGTTATGTCACTAATTATGTTATCGCAGTCGTTGTTATCAATATTATTATTAATTTTTATGGGCAATTTTCTCGGTCTTCCTCTCGTTCTTTTCGATTATTCCTGCCCATTAGAATTATTTTCATTCGTGGTTTGTTTAACTTCTCGCTTCGAATTTGAAAACCCATCATTACTTTTTCTACCTTCCTTTTCAAATTCAACAAACCATTTATTTTCATCAATTTTTTTTTCTACTGCAGGCCAATCTTTAATCGCATCTTTGCCATATTTATCTTCATAGACTAACTTTTCATTGAACCTTACATCTCTGATCTCATAATATTTACCTTTTTCTGGTTTTAAAAATTGATAAGTTGTTGAAGTATACCCTACTAAAATTACCCTTCTTCCTTCATACCTGAACTTAGGACCGGTTTTTCTCTGTACTTTAATATAGGCTAAGCATCCGAATCTTTTGATTCGATTCACATGATAACTATGATTTGGAGCAAATTTTTGCAAATGTGTAATCATATCATTTGACTTATGTGGAGTCCTATTATACGCGTATACGGCTGCATTTAATGCTAAATCCCTCATGTTTTCTGGTTATTTTGAATCATACATGCAGGGTGAGTCATTTTAATCTTTAATCTCAATTATCTCGTTGGCAAAGCATGCCAGCGAAAAAAGTTTCGGATAAAAGTTTTAGGATTTTTCCCTGGATATCTGATGATGACCTTGACAATGTCATTGAGCGTGACCTTCAAGGTCATTTGAAGGTCAAGTCGATTTTTTCAAATAGAAACCCCTACTTTTGGCACCAGAAATGGAAAGAGCGGGAAATTTTACGTTTGAATATGACCTTGCCTTGACCTTGAATTCAATGGTCAAGGTCATTGGTAATGCCGATAACAGTACAACTGGTTAGCTGAACTCGAATGCATTCAAGGAGAAAATGTTACCCAGAAAAGTTTTCAGTTTTCTCCCCGGCTGACGAATGGTCATCTTGACCCTGTCGTTAAACAGGATCTTCAAGGGCATTTCAAGGTCAAGTTGATTTTTTGAAATGGAAATCCCTACTTTTAGCCCCATAAATGAAAAGAGAGTGACATGCGTTCAAAAATGAAAAAAATTTCAATATTTCCAGAAATTTTCAATATTTTCTAAAATTTTCGTAATTTTTTCAGTTTTCAAAAATTTTCAAAGTCATTCCATTATTTTGTATTAGTGTCAATTTTTGAGAGTGAACTACTCTTAACAGTTATGTAGATAGCAAATTAGTGCAGAAAAGCTTAATCGTGTTTTTCTTGTAAATCGATAATTATTATTGAAAAAAATCTGTTTCCCTGTTTACTGGTCTGTAACAAATTATTTTGATATTGATCATGGCTGATTATGGTCCCAACGAAATCGTTGATATGATCATGATTTTGGGAGAAAGTCGAAATAATTATGCAGCAGCTGCCAGACTTTATGCTGAACGCTATCCCAATAGGAGACACCCAAGTAATGTTACTATTCAAACCTTAACTCAGAGAGCTCGAAATGGAGCTTTTGTTCGTCAACGCCGTCATTATGAATACGACGAAAACGATCCTCGTGTTATTACCATTCTAGCGATTATTCATCTTGATCCTCACATTAGTACTCGACAAATAGAAAGAGAAATAGGTATACCTCAATCAACAGCATCCCGAATATTGAGAGCGAGAAGATATCATCCTTATCACATAACATTAACACAACAGTTAACTCCAAATGATATGATTTTGCGAGTACGTTTTTGTCGATGGGCAATATGAATGATTCAACAAGATCAAGACTTTTTCAGGCACGTTCTTTTTTCAGATGAATCAACATTCAGAAACACTGGAGAATTGAATAGACATAATTGCCATTATTGGTCAGATGAAAATCCTCATTGGTTCAGCCCCATAGACAATCAACACCGCTGGAGTGTTATGGTCTGATGTGGAATCATCAATGGCTATTTGATTGGTCCTTATTTCTTTGAAGAGAACGTGAATGGGGTAAACTTTTTGAGATTACTTCGAGACATTTTACCTGAATTACTAGAAAATGTAGACCTAGCCACAAGGCTAAGAATGTGGATCCAATTAGATGGAGCACCACCACATTATGGACGCATTGTTCGTGATTATTTAAACACCCGCTACAATGGCAGGTGGATTGGGCGAGGTGGCCCAGTTGCCTGGCCCCCTCGTTCACCTGATTTAACCCCTCCCGATTTTTACTTATGGGGATATCTTAAGAATGTTGTTTATGCTCAACGGCCAACAACGCGAGATAATATAAAAATAAAATAAAAAAAAATACAAAAAAAAAATAAAACAAAAAACAAAAAATGGGATGCTAAATCCTTTTGACAACCTCCTCGATGGTGCATCCTGGGTTCGGCTGATGTCAAAGGTAATTTCCGCACAAAAGATGATTTGTTTCCAAAATCACATGTTCGAACGTAAACTTTCCCGCTCTTTCTATTTCTGGTGCCAAAAGTAGGGGTTTCTATTTGTAAAAATCGACTTGACCTTCAAATGACCTTGAAGGTCATGCTCAATGACATTGTCAAGGTCATCATCAGATAGCCAGGGAAAAATCCTAAAACTTTTACCCGAAACTTTTTTTGCTGGCATGCTTTGCCAACGAGATAATTGAGATTAAAGATTAAAATGACTCACCCTCTATATGCTCGAATTTTCTTTTGAATCGTTGGATTAAATCGTTCAGACACACCGTTATGTTCAGGAGTACCAGGACAAGCAAATTGATGTTCTGTTCCTAGACGATTCAAAACTTCGACAGTATCTGTGGCGGTCCCCTCCTACCACCACATGCGGCCCGACGCGCCGCCTAGCGGAGCACTACGACGTGGCGAGCGCGAGGGGAGCTTAGAAGCTTTGTCACTTTCGTGAATCAGTTACGGCCTGGCCGCCGGGTCGAACAGACCTAGTCATCCTGTACATAAATAATTATAATCTAGTCACAATCAGCTCTTAGCATAGTCTTTATTCTTTGTACCTGGCCCGTTCGCCTTTCCCTACCTTATCTCCTATTAGGGAGTGTAGAAGATAGAGATTTAACCTAACCATCCTAATTCTCTAAAGTGGTGACCCCGTCTCTAAATATCCACCCGTGAATTCAGTCCCTTGATCAGATCTTAAATAACACACTTTAGGATCGCGTCCTTGTAAGTTTCTAGCGCTTCGTACAAAAGCTTCAAGACAATGTCCAGTTTCATTTTTAGATTTCATTGAATATGCCATTGCTAATCGTGAAAAATCATCAATAAAAACAGCAATAAATCTATATCTTTTCGGATAAGATGGCGGATTAATTGGTCCTATTAAATCAGAGTGTATAATTTGTAATCGCTCGGTTGCACGTTTACGTGTTGAACTAAATGACACTTCATTCAACTTAATTCAACTATTGGCAATTTGTCAATATCACTTATTTTACGATCCCAAATGGTCGTATCAAAATTAGAATGCTCATAAATAATTTTCTTTCCATTTTTAGTTATCTCAACTGAACTGATTTCTATCGTTTTATTATTATCTAATCTGGACACTTCTTTTATCACTTTATCTTCAATTTGATCATTATTATGATTAATTAACTCAGACGAATCCTTTAACTTAGATGATTCTTGTTGAGTTACACTACGTGTAATGTACCTTGGTTCTAATATACTTTTTGCACTTTCATTGGCTGTATTAACAAAAACTGTATTATTGCTACTATCTAAGTTAAAAGAATTAGTCTTATTTGTTTTGTTTATTTCTAATTCAATAATTCAGTACGGACTTTTATAAATTCCTTTTATAAACAGTTCATTCGAAATTGGAGCAAAAATTTCAATTTTTTCGTTGGATATTGGCTGCGTTGGCGTGACAGTTTTTATTATTACTATTATTTGTTGACTTTTGAGAGTTTTGGTTATTATTTTTCTTGAAATAATTATTTCTTCTATTACCCCTGCCTCTGTTGCCATTATTATTGCGTTGAAATTTATTACGGTAGTTAGATCTCTCATCGTTATTAGCACTTCTTTTAAGACCTCTTGAAACGCTCATCACTTCTTCTTACTGGTCCTTGGTACTTTTTTAATATTAGATTTTAATAAAAGTAATAATAAGTCTAATATTTATTAGAAAAAGTAATAAACATTTGCAAATCTGAACCGTGGATCCGAATTCAGATTTGGAATAAATCGATTTTACTTTAAATTATTATTTAACGAATAATATAAAAAGAAAATTGATTGTAAATGAATTAAATAATAATAATAATAGTAGGTCCGGGATTGTGGGTAATGGGTATGCAACGCAATAATTATAAACTCTTGTTTATATTTAAAATAGTGTGTATATTAACAAAAATAATTTAACATAAGAATAATGCCTATTCTTGCTATTATTCTTTTTAAATCAGATTTAGTTACAATTTTGTTTATTTTTTGATGAAGACTTCTGTTATGCGATTATTAAATATTATTAAATTCTACGCTTAATTTTGCAGTAGAGTATGTGTTAGAGCGCTTAAAAGTGCTGCTCGAATTTTATAATTATTAAATTCTACGCTTAATTTTGCAGTAGATTTCTGTATATGTACTAAGGCGCTTAAAAGTGCAGCCAGAGTAGACTAGGGCGCTTAAAAATGCTGCCGCTAGTGATTGAACACAGGCCTCGCATGGCCTTTTATAGGACGCTAAGAGAGCGCTGATCGAGCCGCCGAAAATATTCGCACATTCACACAATCATACTATCATTCATTCATATTTACATTTATCATTCATACAAACATACTCGGATGCGCACGACTCGCCGTCGCTCATATATACATATAAATACTGTTACGCGACGCGCTGTTGCTAATGCTGGCTTGGTAGCTGGGGAGAGAAGGGGGACGCGCACGCTCACATGCGCGTCGATGGCCTGCCGTCGCTGCGTTGACTACTGCGTAGCTGCTGGTTTCGTAGGAGATGAGAAGAGTGGGGACGGCCGAAATATTCCGTGCGCTCGCTGTATAGGCAGAGTCGGATGTTTTTTAGGATTTTTTTAAATATATATGTTCTAGGAAGTTACACGCCGGATCGTGTATAGGGCATTACATAGTCCTCTAGTAGAAATTTATCAACTAGTTGAGAAATTTCTACTACACCTCCAGAAAAAATGATTCAAATTTAAAATTATTTTTCTAAGTAGATAAAAAAAATATGTATTGAGTAAATTCATTGAAAAAATATGTATTGCTACATTTGGAGCATTTTTTTTTTACCTTAGGTTGTTGTCTGTATACCACACTTACTCCTCTTCTGCCTCGCCTCCTCCTTCTTCATCGAGTTCCACTGGCTTTCAAAGTCCATGTGGACTTATCGCTGTCAAACCTTGGACCCGTAGCCAAAAGTTTCGAAGGGGTTCGGTTTCTGCGATGGTCGACGGAGGAGAGCGTCGAGTACCCCGTTGGTTCCGCTCACCCGAGAGGGCTTTGTAGTAGATGTTGTTATTGCCGCTGTGTCGAAAAGCGCGTGCAGCTTTGCCTCGATCCGATGAGCTCTCTCCTCGCATCTCAGCTTCTTCAATCGCCTCAAGTTGAGGCACACGGACTCGATTGCCGTGATCCTTGGTTGGGTTGTAGCAGATGTTGGTTGTGCTGTGGTTATAGAAGGAGGCGTGAGGCTCTCCTTCGGTATTATAAGAGTTGGAGGTAGGTCGCACTGAACTGCTCGACCGTACGGCATTCTAACACCACGCGACTACCACGTATACACTGAGAGACTTTCGGTGCAGCTGATTTACCGTAACAGCGGCGACGGAAGCGCCGTACGTTTGGCGTAGCCCGTGTCCCGAAAATGAACTAATCCTACTCATATTGCACGCGCTCTCTCTACTTCGACGGATCGGAGTAGTGGCTACTCCGATTGTCGGAGCGAATTCGGGGCGCTACGTCTCACGCTTTGGCGCGCGTTAGTCGCTATGAAGTTCTCCAGCTTTTCCCAAAAAGTCCTCCATTTTTCTATGTAGTAATATGCATTAAACAGCGCAACAACAATAAAAAAACACAGTATGAAATCCAATTGTGAACGTGCTCGGAAAGCCAGCGGCGTCAGGCAAATTGGCGCGGAGTAGAGAATAACGGTCGTTCCGATTCTACAGACAGCTGTTATACCGACGGGGTGGCGCTGCTGGAATACCGACTCGGCGCACGGGCTGCACTGATCGGAGTAGCTGTTACTCCGATTGCAAGAGTAGCGCCTACTACCACGTTTTGAGGCACTACAAGACTTTAAGGAGTAGCAGCTACACCGAAAGTCTCTCAGTGTATATAAGCCGTGCACGTTCTTCAGCTGTTCGCGGCGTAACTTCGCGGTCTCCAGGCTGGATTGTCTCCTGTCCAATTTGGACAGTCTGGACCCAAACGTCCTGCCCGGAAATTAATTTACGTGGATAAACCACTGATGTATGGTTTGAGCGCTTAAAAATGCGTCCCATATTGCCGATAGATTCTTTTTTTAAAAGCGCTTAAAAGTTGCGACTCTCAAAAATGTACTGACGATAGTCAGCTCTAGCTTGCCCTTATATATGTCAAAATTCGCAGAAAAAACTTATGAAAAACTTATACCCCTCGAATTCGTAGTGGGAGTTTGTTTTGAAGGTATTGACACGGCATTGTAGTGTTTTGATGAAAAAAGGGGAAGACCGTGGCTTTGTCTACATTCCTTTATTAGGCTATAGGAAATATCCTTAAGCCGTGTTTGTATTGCCCTCAGTAAATTCATGCTTTATCTTTGTATAAATTTCTTTACAAGTATTTGACTGAATTAATTATTTTTTATTATCGTATAGAAATAGAATAATACTTGTAGGGTATGTTTACTATAGATTGAATCATTTTTTCTTCTTTTTGTATATTTTTTATTAAGTTTAAGTATATTTTAACCTATTGAGTCATTCTTTGTATGAGTTAATAAATATTAGGAGGTTCTGGAATTCCATAAGTAGAAAGAAAAACATTGTTATATAAATTATCTCAGATCTGCAAATTTTATGCGATCAGACAAAGACTTGCGATTTATACATTCATCCAATTTATAGAAATATTAATTATTAATTATTAATTATTTATTATTTTCTATGACATAGAAGATATATGCGCGATACATCATCTATAATGATTCATTATTTAAGTGTGAATTAAGAAGTTTATTTTTTAAAGTCAAATAAATTATTTTGATATTATTCTTATTTCTACTAAACTTTTCTATGATATATTTTTAAATCATTTATATGAAAACGACCTTTTTCCTTTTGATTTTCTCGATCAATCAAAAAATATGACGTTTTCCCGATTTTTCTTTGGATCTCATATGGACCTTCGTAGATTGAAAAAAATTTTGAAATTTTCTTGTTCTCTATGTCGGATATATTATTTGACTTTAAAAGAAATTCATCGCCTTCGTTAAAATTAACAAAAAATTGTAGTATTTCTAGATTATATTTATCAGCACATTTTTGTGCTTTTGTTTTGATACGTTCACGTGCGAGAAAAATCCTTTGCTCGTACCGAGTATCATCTTTTGGATTAATTAGATTGATCCAATTTTTCCATGCACGTTTAGGTTTAATATTCAAATGCAATTCAATTGGTGTAAAATGTGTCATATCGTGATGTGTTTCATTTATTATTGTTTGAATTATATTAATATATCCGACCCAGTCGGTATGTTTCTCGCTCGTGAACGTGCGGAAGAACCTCCCGAGTTCTTTGTTTACTCGCTCGACGATGTTACTTTGCGGGTGTCTTATGGACGAGAAGGTCAAATCTATGTTTTCTTCAGTTAATTTTTTGCTCCACGCGTTCGCGGTGAACTGTGGGCCGTGGTCACATGAAATGCGCTTTGGTTTTCCGTATTGAGGAATATAATCGTAGAAAAATTTTTTTATAGTTACAGTGCAAGTTTGTCGTCGTATTAGGTATAGAACTACGAATTTTTAAAATGCATCTATGGTTACGAGAATGTTTTTCATTCCACCGCGCCCCGTCGGTAAGGGATCATAAAAATCTATAAACAATAAATCGTTTGGTGCTTCTGGAATAATAAATTCCATAGGCGCTGCACATGTGCGAGTTGAGACTTTGTTTCGTTGACATGAGTCGCTAAAAGCAATTATTTTTTGTGTGTTGTGTCGTATATTTTTTATATAGAAATCTTCTTGTAACATACGAATGACTTTTTTCGTGCCAACATGGCCGTGCATTTCGTGTGTTTCAAGAATTAATTGTTCTATCATGTTTTTAGGAATCATGATTTTATATGAATTCGATTGATTCTTTTTGTAAATAATGTTGTTTTTGATTAGGTAAGTTAATTTATTTGGATCTTTATTATCAGAGTTTTTTGAAATTAATTGATTTAAATACTCGTCATCGCGTTGATGCTCTGACAAGTGTTTAAATTTATTAAACAAATATTTTGAAAATTTCTGTTTTTTCACAATTGCGATAATAATTTCTCCCGGTTTTCGTTTATCGTCTAGGTTATATGTTGGATGTTGACTAAGCATGTCGGCCACTACGTTTTCTTTTCCCGATACGTGGTCAATTTGTATATTGTAATCTTGTGTGCCGAGAATCCATCTACGAATCCGATTTCCGTCGAATTTACATTTGAATAAGAAAATTAAAGCCTTATGATCAGTCTTTATATATACTTTAGCCATCCGTAAATATGTACTAAGTTTCTGCAGACTCCATACAATCGCGAGTAATTCTTTTTCTGTCGTAAAATATGTAAGTTCTGCTGCTTTGAACGTTCTACTAATGTATATGATAACCCGTTCATCTCCTTTGTTATCTATTTGTGAAAGTGCACCCGCAATTGCGAAATCAGACGCGTCGCAACGGAGGATGTATGGTCTGGATGGATCAGGATATGCAAGGCAAACGTCTTTTTCAAAAAGCTCTTTTACTTTATTGAATGCTTTTTGTTGTCTGTCCCCCCACCCCCAGGATTTTTGTTATCTTTTTTCAATAATTTAATTTAACTTTCAAATAATCTTTCTAAATGATTCAAGTGATCTTTTTCACTTTTTGAGATGCACAGAAAATCATCCACGAAATTTAATATGAAATCACCGAGATTTTTTGTAACGTGAAATAAACCGCGAATTAAAGCTGCACTGCTTATTTTTGTACCGAAAAGAACTACTTCAAATTGGTATAATTTTCCTTCGAACATGAATGCAGTGTACTGCTTACTTTCCTCGCTTAGAGGTATTTGCCAAAAACTTGACGTTAAATCGATACTCGACATGACTTCTACACCGTGACATTGTTGTAGAAGTTCTTCTACGTTTTGGGGTGATTCAAGATCATCCTTTAACATTTCATTTACTTTGCGTGCATCTAAACATAAACAAATTGTATCCGACTCGAAGGACCAATGAAGTTGTTTTTTATTCCCGGTACAAATGGACTTATGAAATTACTACTTGACCGACGTATAATTTTCCAATTTAGCATTACTTCAATTTGCTCCCGTAACTTACTTTTCATATTTATATTTACTGGATACGGAGGAATGAAGAAAGGTTCAGGATTTTCTTTTAATTTTAATTTATATTCAAAACCGACTAATCTTCCAGGTTCTTTATAGAATACTTTACGATATTTTTGAATTAAATTTCTAAGTTTATTGATCGTTTCTGGATTTTTTACTACACAGGATTTAATTTTTTCGTTGATTTCCATATCAGTAATATCGTATGGATCAACTAATGAATTACGATCATTTTGTCGATACGTTAATTCATTTAAATAAAGTGAGTGAGAATCAACATTCATCGTTGTATCCTCCTCGAGTATCTCTATATAGCGATGATCCATGTTTGATTCTAATAAACTTTTGCTTTTATAAGATAATTTTTCAATTTTATCATTTATATGTATTATGATTTCATCATTTTTTGTATCTATAATAGTACCAAATTCTTTGATTGAGTCGATTCCGAGAATACAATCACGGATTAACTTTGGAATTATTAGGAAAATTAAATCTTTCATACGAGTACCAATTTGTGTACTCGATATTATTTGTTTGTTTAGACGAGTTGATTTTAGGCCAGTCGCCCCTCGAATTATTGTACCCACTATAGGTAAGGTAGGAATATTTTTAAATTTATCAATGTTTATCAGATAGAAATTTTCTGAAATGCATGTAATTTAACTTCCGGTGTCAACTAAAGCTTTTATTGGAATGTTATTAATTTTAATCTCAATTTCCGGGCAAGCGCAAATCTCATTTTTTACTTCGTCAGCTGATTCGTATAATAAGTCCTCTCGAGGATTGTTGAAAATTGTCCAAACTGAAATTTGTTTATCAGTTGTTCCTTGTATATCTGAGATATTATTTAAGTTATTTTCCGAGGCACAAGAAACAACTGTTATTGGTTTTTTGTCAAGGTACCCCAAGTATCTTCTAAACAATCATTTAACGAATCTTCTAATAAAAATTTTGTCGTAGTTGATTTCGAAATTATTGTTTTAGGTTTTGTGCCCGTTTCTTTAATAGTAGGTTTTGCCGGGTCGCTCGTTTTTGCATCGATTACGTTTAATGTTTGCATTTAAGGAGTCTTCTTTGCAAAATTTTTGTTTTGAAAACTTGATTGTTGATTTGTAGCTTTATTCGTTTGATAATTTCCAGAGGATTCTGTGTTCGAATCGTCGGAATTGAATTTTTTCTTAAATAGAGATTGTCTTTCATTATGACCGTTATCTTTGAAAGCAAGTAATTCAAAAAATTTATCTTGTGTGTTTATATTTTGTGATTTAACCGTAAAGCGGATGTCCCAGTCAAAATGGTTTGAAATTTTTCTTACAAGTTCGTCTTCTGAAAAGTTTCGTTCTAAATCATGCGCGAATCCCCAGACATACGTAGCATATTCAAGATGAGAGTATTTTGAACCAGAATTATATCTGTTGTACTCAACTTTCCGTGACCACTCATCTTGGATATCCTCGTTCCAAAATCAGGCTTTAAATTTTCTTTAAAAATCAGATATATTATTTATTGAGTATTGTGCAATGTCGAACCACGAAGAAGCCGTGTTTTCTAACGTTTGACTAATTATTATATTCATTTCAGAGCCATCCACGTTTAAAACGTCTATGTATCTCTTAAGATCGCGTAAATACCGCATTGGTTTTTCTTTACTGTCAGCTTTAAATGTTGGTGGTTTGAGTTTAGGTGATTTAGACGTAAGACTTAGTATTGTGTTATTTCCGTCCAGAGTAATTTCGTGATTTGATGACCGAATCTTATTGAGTTTACCCGTTAAGTTTTGATATTCTTCCGTAAAAGTTTTGTTAGAATTTTCGATGTAGGTTTTTAAGTTCTGTAACGTTTTATCGAATTTAAGAAGTGTATTGTTATATGTTGTGTGTTCAATTTCGAGTGATTTAATTCGTTTTTCGTTTGATTTAGTTATTTTTAATAAATTCTGACTTGTATTTGTCAAAGCAGTTATTTTTGAGGTTATATCTTGTTTTAAATTCGTTAATAAGACTTCTGCATCCTCTTCATGTTTTCTAATTTTCATATCTATTAGTGTTTCTACGTTTGCCGAAGGGCTAGTTTCTGGTTGAGCCTCGAGACGAAGTTCGGAAATTTTCAAGGCTACTTTACTATCGATAGACTTTTCAATGTTTTCTTTAAATTTGTCTAAATCATCGTAGTCTAGTTTACTTATTATACTCGTATCTATCTCATCAATTCTTGTTTTAAGCGTATCATAGTTTATGTTTAAAGCCATGTATTTCGAATCAATTTTTTCGACCCGTTCGTTAATCTTTTTATATTTTATATCTAGATCATTGACGATTTCCGACGTTTCGTCTGCTTTTTCTAGAAGATAGCTTAGTACTTCGTGTACTTTCCGTGACCAGTTGGCGTTTGATGAGGGATCGTCGATCATTGATTGGTTCGCGTCATCTGTTGTAAGTACTGCATCAAGGGTTTCGTTTAATTGTAATTTTAGATCTTTCGCGGCTACACTACGGGGTATAGGGCATTACACTCTTGATCGATTATTAAAACCTCTGCCTCGTGTATTTTGCTTCTGATTTACATTACTTGAAGTGTTATTTCGATCTAGTTTCATTACAGAATTTAATGGACACTCGGCAGCTTTGTGTTCTACAAACTGATTACAGGAGTATCATTTTTTCAATCCCGTTCCCTTCCAAGGACATTTCGCACTGAGATGACCTTGATCATCACATTCAAAGCATCGATCTTTTGCATCGTATCGATCTTTCGGCATTCTTGCCAGCATAGCTGCTCTAGGATTGTTTTCGGATGTGCTTTGAACTTTTTCTGCTTCAGCTCGCATAATAAAATTTTTCAACTCATCGTATGACAAGCCTTTGCACTTCTAGTCACAAAATCTATGTTTTGTACCTGCGGGACGTATAACATTATTGCATTATAAAATGCGTCTCTCTTCTCTTCTTCCGGCAGAAAACTTACACCTGGTAAATTTTCGTAAGTTCTTATGAGTTCCTCGAAACGGTCCCAGATCTGTGCCACTTTTTCTTTTGCTGGATTATACTTTATTGTGTATAATTGTTGCCTAACTGAAACTGATGTTGTATTTGTTTCACATCTTTTTATTTCTTTAATCTTTTGCAATATTTCAACTGGATCTTTCATATTAACTACTTTAGCATAATAACTCAATTCTAATCTGTTAATTAAAATATCTCTTACTTTATATTTGTGTTTTTCTTTTAAATTTTCATCCAGTGAACTAGAACTCAGTGCAACTTTTGAATCAATTATATATAGTAGATCTTGCATTTGAGAATTGAGTTTGTAATCTCTTTCGACTCCGGAATCTTTATTAATTAATTTTACAACATTTTTAAATTCATCAGCTAATGATTTTGTCGGACTCGTAGTTGAAGTTGCATTTAATTTTTCTAATTCTTTTTTTACAGCTATAGCTATTTTCTCATCATTTTTATTACTTTCGTCCCCAGATACAATTGTGCTAGATTTAGCAACATTATTTTTATTTACTGATGTCTGATTGTGTTTTTCTGTAATCTTTTCTTGACTAAGTGTCTTAACCATTTCAGTAAGAACTTTAACGTTATTTTCTAAACTAGAAAGCTTCACGTCTTTTTCATTCTTTGATAACTCTAGATTATTTAACGCATTTCTAGTAGAAACACCGTGCTCCTTCCAGATACTCATCAAATTATTGACAGTTGTGCGCATCGTATTAAATGATCTTTTAAGTTCTGCAAAACTTTGAGGATCATCCTTCATTTCACTTAAAAAAATAATACTTATAATAATGCTTTTCACGTCTTTACACGTCTTTATTTTACCCTGAGCATTATTTGTTGAAAATAAGCAGACTGAACATTTCTTTATAAAAGTTAATTTGGACACTTTTGTTAATTAATTTTAGCAAATTACCCTTTGATCGATCAACCACGTCATCTCTCTTATCATACACATGTTTTTCACGTCTTTCTATCTTTTCGTTCACATCATGGATATCCTCGTCATACAATGTTGATTATCAATCTCTTCAGAAATGTCATCTGCATTTTCTTGATGGATTTGCGTTTTTGGCAGCTCCATGTCTTGTTTCTCTGTTGTTTCTGAATTAATTAGACCTTTTATCTATTCCCACTCTTCAGCCCGGAACTTAATGTTTGCTATAAAATATTAGTATATTTAGATTGAGCTTTGCCAATTGAACTGTGCTTCAAATTTAGTGTACCGAACAACAAGTGCTACTAAATCGAAACAGGTGAAATCGTCAATATCCGAACACAAGATATTTTTCGATCTCACCTTAGTCATCCATACAATAAAACTAGCACAGCGTGTAAATATTGTATAAATGACCCAACAAGAATTTATATGTCCTTTTTATTTTATATTGAAATTTCAAATTTTAATAAAATAATTCACATCTTTGATCACATCTTGTCGTACTTAATATTTGTCTTTTTACGCACCTAATTTACAATTGGCACCTGATTCAGTGTTCACATGTACAATATCCTTTTGTACATTAAGCCACACTTTTTCATTAGCATGCTCTTTGTCTAGACGAAAAGTATGGTTGCACAAGTCTAGAAATCTTTGGAAAATTTCTAGCTCTGTTTGTAAAAGGAAACAATTTAATTAATAGACATCGTAATTTTTATACATCAGTTCGTTAAATAATACGTATTCAAATTCTTTCTTTGAAATGTATACATTTGAGACAATCTCAAGTCGATTTTCGACTCACAAAACACAAGCCGTATGCCGGGTACTGCGTAACCTAAACAAGCGGGCTATCCACTTTACTCGAGCGCGTCTCAATTTTCACGCCTATGACGGTGTTTATTATGATAATGAGCCGGAAAATGGTGACAATTATTGCAATTACGAAGGATACAGGCACGAGAATCGCTATCAAAATAACCAGCAAAATAATTTAGATTACGTGGGGTATGTGAACCATAGAACGTACAATGGACCGCAGCAAAATGAAGCTCAAAATCATTAACCGCAGAATAATTATCAAAATCAACAAAATAACTATCGAGGTAATAACTATCGAGGAAGAGGATATCAAAACAATTATGGCAACCAAGGTGGGCGAGGAGGTTATAATCGTAACTACAATAATGGGCAGCAACAACGCAACAATTGGCAGGCTTGGAATAGCAATGAAAACAGAGGAAATCAACAAATATTGGATCACGAGACTGGAAGATACTATGACGCACTGCAATATCCTGATAGAAGAAACGACACTAATTGGTGCAATAATCACCAACAATATAATGATCATACCCAAAGAGGTAATTTAAACTACCAAGAGGCTCGCCACGACCCCAGGATGGCGAGCCAAAGCCAACGTTATCCGAGACAGGACCAAATGCATCCAATGCAGAATCACGGATCAACAGCATTATCAACAACAGCTACAAGCATGCAACGAGAACAAAAATCCAACGGATCCAAGCAACAATCAACCGACAGCATCAGTAATGGCAATTCTGAGGAGACCACAGAGGTATCAAAAATGTGGTCCACAAACTGTAAAGGACCTCAAAATGTTGATTGAGAGGACGACAAAGCCACAGCATTAAGAATAAGAATACCAGTTGGAACCACTGAACCATGAATGGAATTCATGATTGACAACGAAGCCACAGTAAATTTAATTAAGACAAGTGTATTAGACGACGACATGCCCATTTACACTCCTGATGCTAGAGAACTAGGCGGAATTACGAACCAAACTGTGAAGACGTACGCGTCAATATATTTAGATATAAAAGGTACTCCAGTAAAATTCCAAATAGTGTCGGATACTTTCCAATTCCATTTGATGGGATGTTAGGAAGCAATTATCCAAAAAAAGAAGAAACTGTGACATCTTATTACAAAAATGCGCTAATGATAAGCGGACATGTGATGCACCCAATAACATTTATAGGACACGAAGAAGAGCATAACCCAAAAAATTTAACAAAAGGACACAAATGCAAACATGCCAACGAAATACTAAAGGTAGAACCTGCAAATGAAAAAGGAAATGAGATAATAGAAACAGGACCCATCGAAGAAGCAGAACAAGCCCCAGAAAAGGTGACACATACAAAAAACCGAGAAGCAGACAAGTAATACAAATCAATTTAATCAAAAGCAACCTGGAAGAGGGATATAAGAGACAAAATCATAAGAGAATCAAATTCACCTTGCAATTCACCGATATGGATTGTGCCAAAGAAACCGGATAGCCATGGGAACCCAAGATGGCGGATGGTGATTGATTTTAGAGAGTTGAACAAGAAGACAATTAGACATGCATATCCATTACCAAATATCGCAGATATCATGGACCAATTGGGAGATGCAACGTACTTTTCCATATTCGACCTAGCAAGCGGCTTTCATCAAATACCTATGGCACCAGAGGACTGCTATAAAACAGCTTTCACGACAATTAATAGACACTACGAGTATACTAGAATGTCAGAAGGCCTGAAAAATGCCACAGCGAATTTCCAAAGACTGATGGAAAAATTACTTAGAGGACTTCAGAATATTGAAATGCTTGTGTATTTAGACGACATCATTGTTTATAGCAAAGATCTACAAGAGCACGAAAATAGAATCAGAAATTTGATGCAAAGACTAAGAGAAGCGAAATTGGTTCTGCAACCAGATAAAATTGAATTCTTCAGAAATGAAGTGGGCTTCTTAGGACACATAACCAGTGCAAGAGGCGTGGAACCAAATCCAGAGAAAGTTGCAGCTATAGCCAAGTTAGCTACACCAAAAAGCGCAAAGAATATAAGAGAAGTACTTGGAATGTTTGGCTATTATCGAAAATACATTAAAGATTTTGCCAAAATTGCAAAACCACTAAATGATCTACTGAAAAAGAATGTAAAATTTGCGTGGACAGAAAAGTGCGAAGAGAGTTTTGAAAAATTAAAACAGTGCCTTATGGAGGAACCTATACTACAGTTTCCTGACTTCAACGAAGAATTTACTCTGACGACTGACGCATCGGATTACGCAATTGGAGTCGTTTTAAGCCAAGAGAAAGATGGATTCAACCACCTCGTACAATATCTATCGAGAGCATTAAACAAAGCGGAAAGAAACTATTCAACCACAGAAAAGGAGTGTCTAGCTGTATTATATGCACTGCATCAATTCAGACCATATTTACTATGTCGCAAATTCACCTTGGTCAGTGATCACGAACCATTAAATTGGATGCTCACTAGAAAAGACCCTGGACAAAGATTGATGAGGTGGATGTTTAGATTCACCGGGTAAGAGTACACCTTCAAATACAAGCCAGGTAAGCTGAACAACCCAGAGGTATAAGTAAATATACCTCATAATTGCTGAGAGTCAAGGTCTATGTGTGTGGAACATAGAAAACTTGGTACCAAAGGATTTGGTAAGCACTAATTTAAGTTACACTTTCAACAATTTTCATAAACTTTAAAGTTGATTTTCTCTAATGTTAATTTTACTGATTTCAGCTCACTGTCCGTAGGATTCCAAGTGAACGCATGGTTCTTTTGGGCTCAAACTCAAGAAGGATACTTTGTACACCTGTTATTCTGGTATGAATGCAGGCATTTTGATTTGAATGTTTAGAAAATGCTTTATACACAAAAAGGTGCCAGAATAAGCAAAAAAAAGAAAAAAATGCAGTTTTTTCATCGCCAAATCATTTCTAAACATTCAAATTGAAATCCCTGCATTCATACTAAAACTACAAGTGTACAAAGTATCCTCCTTGAGTTTAAGCCCAAAAGAACTATTCGTTCACTTAGAATCCTACGGACAGTGAAAAAGTTTACAAATTCTTGCACCGAGTGCCACAATGGGCCAGCAGGAATAATGAAGGTTTTATCATGATAAAATTAAAGGTATTTATGCTAAATATAAAAAATTTCAAATGATTTACTTAAACTTTATGAATTTTTCTCAGTTCTTTTTTTCAGGGTTTAAAGGTGTTATGTCCCCTTAAGCCATGGACAGCAGTAACTTGTGGGTTAACACCGTATTTAGGTCAAACTCACAAACAAAATCTCCCGTTCGCTAAAGAGAGCAATCTCAGACCCACACTCACACGATTTAAAGATAAATGATGACCAGCGTTTCAGCGGGACTGATATCTCTCATAAACACAAATCATCCTATCCGTACGCTATAACATAACACCTAAACCACCCAATCCCTATAAACAAATTTTTTTTCTTTCTTTTTTCATTTAATTTAAAAATACAAGGCACCTTATTAAAACCCCTAATGATAAATAGACAAAATGTATAACCCCTAAAACAAATAAACGTTGCATGACCAAATATGTCAAACCCTAATACAATATATTACAATACATCATACAATGATACCTTTTATCTTTCATTTCTCTTTGTTACAGGAAAATGGACCAAAACAGAATAGACGTCTTAGACATCACGGACATGGGAGACCTCCAAGTCTTCATAAAGTTTAAAGGTGGACGGGAAGATGCCATGATTGAGTTCATGAAGCACGGACCGTGCGTCATTTCGTTCAAACCAACAGCTACCCCAAACATGTACATAGCGGATGTCATGTACGCAAAGAAAGAAGATAAAGAAAAGGCAATAAAAGCAAACACAAGGTCCAAATCACAAAGCATCATGGAACAAATGAGCTATGTAGAAGGCAAAAGCCTAGACAGAAATCTACAAGGCAGAAAAGAGCCAGTGAAAGCCATACCAAATGAATGTAGGCAGGGCCTAGGTGCAACCGCCCTAGATTATTACTCAGACCACTACAATACCAACTTTGTCAATGAACAAGAACAGGCACCACCAGCAATCATGGAGGAACCAGGAGAGGTAATGAGAGTTAACAAAATCAACGAAAAAACTATGTCAATAAGCATAAGAGGAAACCCAATGGAAATAAAAGCAGATTTGAAACAGTTTGGACTATGTGAAGTGGAGAAGATTTTCACGGACCAACAAGGCCGCACTAAGTTAGTAGTGAAGTACCAGATTTCACTACACAACAAAAAAGCAGTGGAATACGCAACAACATTATTCAAAAAAACAGATACATTAATACCAGACACCACGACAATGGAACAGCCACTACCAGACATTCCTACACAAACAATACCAGCAGCAGCAATAGAGTTACCACTGGTCCTTCCACTAATACCACCAGCGCTTCCACCATCGTTATTCACGACGCCATCAACACCAGCGTTATCACCAAAAACACAAGTGCTACCAAGTAAAAGGACAATACCGATGCCAGAAAAAATAATGGGGCCACTAGATGACACAGCAGGACTGCGATTCTGTGCCCAGGTACCTTTGGGCATGGACTTTGAAGTTTTTGGAAGGATATTCGCTGTATTTGGTCCATTGGACCACATAACATTTGTACTGCACAAGAGGCAAGAACCCAATACGCCACTAAGGAAGTACCTAGCCTTCGTGCAGTACTTCAACAAAAAAGATACCAAGAAAGCGATAGATCATTGCAATGAGAAATTCAAACAAAAATGGGCAGCGCCACGGCACCTCAAAAGGGACGAGACACAATACAGAAAAAGACACAGCATCTGCGGAAAAATGACCGATTACAGAAATAAAGAGAATCACGAGTTCGTATGTAAAATTCACAATGGAGAAGCATTAAAACTGCACAAGGAATGCGACAAGTACATGCAGTACCAATATATGGATGCTCACAAGAAACACTGCACGGTGCTCCAAAAAAATCCAGAAGAAGAAAACATGTCCACAGAAGACGATCAGACAAACAGGGACCATTCGACATCACCTGATGTAATTGTAATAGAGGAAATCGACCTGGCGAAACAAGTCTACTAACTGCAAGAATAGACCAAAATTCTGTACCAATCAGCGAACCAGAAACACTATGGCTAAAAGAAGACAACAAAACAGCCAACGAGGAAGAAGAAGACAAGATGAGTCTCTGCAGTTATGCGCAATTATCACAATAAAAAAAAATTTCTATAAAATTTCCTATTATATTCTCTTTGTAATCTGGCACCAAAAACTAGGGGGACCAAACAAATAATACATTTTTATACTTTTACATTACACCAAGTTTTTTTAATTGCGACCCTTATGTATCCATATAAATAGAATATAAAACATATAACATAAAACACTAACAAAATGAAGTAATTAGATATAAGCCAATTAGTTAGCGCAGGGGGTTGAGACGACTAACAACTTAGAACGTAACACACATTATGTAGGACTACGGACCACATCAACAAAAGTAAGTAGAGTAACATAGTCAAAATGCATGTACGATATATATAAATGATACAAAAAAAGCAGAACGATTCGCGAATCCCACAACCCACCCACTCCAAACATAGAAATAAAATATCTAAAATCACAGCAATAAAATAAAAAACACAGTACAGAAGTCTCGTCAACGGTGTTTCTCTGGTTGAAATCCCTTCAACTAAACACACTAAGAGTGGGCGTGAAACAATAAAATCATACGTCAGTCGCATAAGGTAACCATGAGCAAAAACATCGAGCACATGATAAAACACACATAGATCATGTGCTGAGCAATAATTCATAAGGTATCAGGTACATTATCTAAAAGGGAAGAGAAACAACACAATTGACTGGAGACTCTAATAAATATACGAAATAACAATAATCAAAGAAAATTAGGACCCTTTAACCTTCCCAATAAAACGAATTGTTCTGACACATATTTTTTCTACTCATCCAAAATAAATACAAATTTTGTTCTTTCTTTTCTGCTTACAGGACCACGTACCCCAAATTAGCGGTATCATGATTGTTTCTCGGGGACGAGAAACGTTCTCAAGGGGGGAGGATGTTACGTGACAACTTTCTCGATCCACATTTGAAATAATAATTTCAAGTTTGGCTTCGAAAAAGTTCCACACGTATAAAGGTACAGCGAGACTCAAGGCCACAAAAGTATCAAGTGGCTAAGAATCGCGCTGATCCAAACAACTTCCCCGCCGACAATTAGAGGCGCACGTGCGGAGCTACGTTGCACTTTTGGCGCGCAACTAGTTGCCAGGCCCCGAAAGACCTAATGAGTGCAACAAGCGCCTACATTGTAACGCGGCTGAGGGGAGTAAACTAGCGGCGGCGTGAGAGGTCCGGAACCACTTCCGAGCGCCCTCAAGCCACGCTACTCTCTCACTCCGTGATCGGGCGCAGAAGCCGGCGGACTCTTAGATTTTTCATCAGATTTTATTCCGAGACTTCATTTAAGTCAATCGCAATAGCGCTTTGTTCAGATTTTCACACCTAGATCCCTTGCTAAGTTTTTGAGTTGAATATTTTCAAATATTTTTGGTTCATCACATCAGAGTCTTCTTTTAGAAAATAAAACAGATTTATCGAAATTACATTACTACTTGGCCAGGTATTATTTTTGGACCACAGCCCCTTCTAAAGAAATTCAAAAATAAGGTGTAAAGAAGAAAACTTGAAACAAATTTATTCGGTATTCCTTTTTGAAAATAATTCAATCCAACTACAACGTGCGACCGTAGCAAACGCTAATTAAAGGTAAGATTCAGATTTCTGCTTAAGTGTTCAAATTACATTCGAACGAGAAAGGAGTAGTCGAAATTGCTTTGGTTTACTGAGGATCTGACTAATCTTCAGGAGCACTTTCCTGTAGAGAAAAGAGATACGCAGGGTCAGAAATTATTATTTAAAAAAGGGGGTATATATATATATATATATATATATATATATATATCTTTCTATATTATACAGTTAATTTGGCTATACTCCCCTCTTACACCCCCCCACTCGGTCCCCCACAAAATAACGTAAACATCGTTCATTTTTAAATTATTTTTTAAAATCTGAATGTCCCCCCTCCACAGCCCCCCCCCCACCCACTGAATATGTACCTGAAACAGAATAAAATTATTTATCTCCATACTGCAAAGACTTTAGATTATCGTTCGTTAGACCAAAAAGTGCAAATTTTTAGATCATTATAACTAAAAAACTAAACTATGGAACTTCTTTAAAAAAATCATGTTGATGAATTATGATAAGAACTACTTTCTGTATAAATATCGTGATATTCTACTTATTCTTTCCAGAGAAAATTCAATTCCTGAAAAACCCGTATTGACGAGCGTGATAACTGAATAAAAAGGCATGAATCAAGTTAGAAACTTGGCTACTGAGAGCCAGCGGAGATTAGTGGCCGATTCGGGTAGAATGAAGGCAAATGTTGTGCAGCTGGGATTTTTGTCTAGATTTGTTCTAATTAGAACGAAGCTATGGTGACGACCTTGGAAGTCTTATTAAGGTTGATGCGGTAGCAAGCTTTATTAAAACGTTCAATGACTCGGTTTGGGCCCGTAATCGTGATCAGGACAGAAACAGAAGCTGGAATGGAAAAATGACTTAGTAAGCAGTACATGTGCTGAGCTTGGAGTTGCTAAGAGATTGTGCATTAACTGGTTCGGCTCTAAGACAAAGGGGCATGGGTGATTAGGTTAGACTCTTGATGCTCGATTGCTGCGATGGTCAAGTAGCCAATTTTGTAAGAGCAAAAAATTTGGATTTGGGATGTCGGAGCCACGCTGATTGGTCGACATGTTCTGGTTTTCCTAATCTCAAAAATATTTTGGATCATAAATAATAAGTACATAGACTCATTTATCGCACATTAACTTATTTATCGCACATAAACGCGGGGCTCTGATGTGCGTCTTATAAAACTATACATACTATATTTACAAGCGCCTTGATATGCACACCAATGTATGTAATTGAGACAAACAATGCGAACTATGGCGCAAGGTGGAGGCGACGATGAAAGTGAGAATCAGTAAGATGACCGACACTTTTTCATACAATATTTTATGATGTACAGTTTTTTAATAATTGAATCACTAAAAACTCTGTGTTCCGAGGTCATTTACACAATAAGAAACATTTATCAATTTGATTTTTATTGATTTGAAGTATATTGAAAGCATATAATAAGAACTACAGCGCAAGGTGAGGTCACAATCAGTAAAGTTCGCTCTGACAGCCCCTTGACTTCTAGCAAACAATGACTAATTCCTTCTTTTGACGAATGCGAGCAATTTTTATTATAAACTCTATCCAAAAATTGCGGGTGTAGGAGTAATAGTTTGTAAGCGCAACGTTTTAATATGGAACAGAACTGGTTTTGCTATATACATATGAATACTTATATACATTAGAAAACAGGATAAGAATTTGTTATATATCAATTTTTGGCTGATAAGTCTCTAGGCCTTAATATGATTAAATAAAAATTTATATGTTTAAGTAGTTTTTAAAACGAAAGTTTTTCAATATACATGGCGGCTCGAAGGATCAAGATCTAACCTAAAGAGCGGGCATTTAAGTATAAATTTTGTCACTATGAATCTATTTTTATTTTTAAGCATTGTCTTTCCCATTAATCTGTATTATGATTTTGTAGAAAACTCGCAGCCCTACTTACTCGCAGTCGCCGTTCTCGGTAGACACATACCACACACTCTGCGCCGGTGGTGTTGCTGGCTCACTCGCTGGAGTCGACGTCTTCTTGTTCGGCCGCTGATCGACAGGCTAGGTCGTCCTTACTTCTCGTAGCAGGAGTTGACTTGGACGTCTTTTTCTCGTGATCACGCATACACTCTCATTCTCTCGCACGCTATCGGTTGTCGCTCGATTTAGTCTTACACCCGGGAGCTGACGCGTTCGCTATTCTGGCCAGAAGCTATCTGTCTGTCCGACGGACCGCGACTTATACCCGAGGTCCCGAATCTTGCTTCGCCCTTGCGCAACGTCGCGTTTCAACGATGCGTGAATCTGCCTCATTTCGCACCTCGTTACAGTGTGTGTTATATATATGGGACGTTTCACGTCAACCGGACCATCAGTGCACCCAAAATTCGGGTTAACCTAACAAGACGTTTGAGGTCTCAAAATGATCGTCTGGTCAAGGGCTTTTGAAAAAGTTCTGGCCTTTTCAAAAATCCAATGTGGCGCATAAAATATGGAGCCTGAAACCCACGTTTTCATAGCACATTCAACAAAAACAATAGTAAAAATGTTCTAATTTGTGAAATATTCCACCAAAAAGCATGTACAACTCATGATAGAACATATTATTGACAATGCTGACGGAATTCCAAAATTAAAAATGGCGGAATCAAAATGGTGGACATTATACCTCCACCAAACCCATTTTACCGCAACAAATGATTTTAGATCACTTTCAAGTATCGATATGAGGGTTTTGTATGTTTGTGACAGGTGGACAGTTTTTAAATCTCTTCGTTAGGAATTGACGAGTTTGTTCGTGATCTTTTTTGGTGTATAAGAAAAATTTTATATTGAATGATCGCCTATTAGCCCATGAATAAAGAGCTTTAACATCTAGAATTGCTTTATTTTTTGCAGCTTATAAGCTCGCTCTTGTAGCTTCTCTCTTTACTATCGCTCCAACTCCATCGCAACTACCTTTTCCGTGTGCTGTTGCAAAACAGTGCCATTCAGCATCAACGCCAAAATGTCTCTTATGACTCATTAAACTACTCATTTGATAACGATTTTTAAAATGCTGTTTAGCACCATCAGTAGCATATATTACCTTTTTTACTGTGGGACAAACCTTGCGAATTTCAGGTATAAGCTTTTGCTGCATTATGTATACTGCAGTGGCATCATGAGTAGTACAGTCGGACATAGATACTGTACTGAAATGCTTTAGCTTGCCTTCAGATTTATAATAAACAACAGCAGGAAAAATCGTACTTTGATCATTATTAAAATGAAATGCCTGTGCAGCATCTTGGGCTGTAAAAGCATAGTTCTCAGCAAAATCCAATTGAGCAAGAACCTCTTCATCTGAAAGATTATTTTTCTTCCCAGAAATAAACTTTGATTGTTCCTTAGCGATGAAGTGATGAGGTATCAACTTTTCTAGGCTAGAACATAAAGTTTCAATAAATTCTTGCGATGTTAGGCATTGTTTTATCAAAGTGTATCTATCGGTTGATTGCCACGTGCTGAAGATGACTTGATCAATATTGTGCTCATCCATAATGTTCTCAACGTAATTAGAAAACTTTTGAATGTCCGGACAAAATTTGCATTCATTCAAATAACAACTTGGTTTGGGATCCTCACATAGATCGAAATTCAAACAACTTTATAATTCTTCAGAATATTGTTTGAGATTTTTTCTATATTAACTGCGTCAATCATCGCCTTAAAATTTTGGTGTATCGTACATACACATACATTGTGTGTACCAGAGGATCCTGCAAAGACACAACATTTTAGTCTCAGTTCCGCAAACTTGGTAAGCCCAATCGGATGTTCAGGAAACTGTTCTTTAAATTGATTATGAAGGTTCTTAATATCAGTAAGTAATAATCTTTTCTGCACTTTTATTTTTTCACCATATAAATAAATACTGACGGTATCTTTTTTATTTGGCATAATTCTGCTGTTAAAATCATTTTCGTAAAAATCTTCAACTTTCTGAGTAGTTTCTGCAGGTAATGTTTTTCCACGTTTTGCAACAGGAGAAGCCAAAACTCTATCTGATTCTCTTAACTGTTTTGCTTTACTAGCCATTCTGTGAGACACACCAAATTGGTTCATAATTTTACGTATTGCTCAGTGTTCGGGCAAAATAGTAAGAATACTGGCACGTAATGGATCGTTCTCTGGCAGGGATTGGAATTTGTTGTTAAGTCCAGTTAAAATATCTGTAAGATCATCTTGCATAGGTGCATCCGTGTTTGAAACCGAAGGTGAGTCAGTCTCTGATTCAAAATCAACACTCATACTGACGTTTGGAGATGAAAAATCATGTAGTTTGTAAAAGGATTTTCTACATGTATCACAAATCAGTGAAGATGTTGTATAATGAGGATAGACATCTTGAAATTCTTTGGAGATCTTCCTAAGAGATTTGCTGTGTCCTGTATTAATATCAAATGGATTAACGCATCTATCGATACGATATTTATTCGCAGGAGAAGACATTGTTGTAGGATATGAGAAAGCACAACCAAAACAAAAAAAATGTTAGAAATAACAAAATTACGGCTAGTACAGTTGAACAAGGAGATGCCGATAAAGTAATACTCACTCAACAACTGCCTTAAAAAGGATGTTAAAGAAGAAGTCGCTAATGTATCTATTAATGTACCTATTAACTATCCTAAAAAGGACTGTTGGAGAAAAAGTCGCCGATGAAGAAAGCATTCCTTGAAGAAAATATTCCTTTCTATGGGTTGCTAAACGTGGGAAGGGGTTTGGGGCGTAGGTAAAAAAGAGGGATGAAATAAATCACTTGAAAGCAATAAATTCCTTTGCCACAAAACAGTTTTATTTGCTGAAGTCTTTGCACAAGTTGTCATTGGACACGAGCAGTGTACTTGCAGCATTAGGCTGTTGGAAGAGGGGCGAGGTACAGCGCTGGACCCGGCCTCCTTATGTGCCCTCCGCGACGCTACTTCACTTGTGGGTAATGCGCAGCCGCCTAGCGGCGCGCCGCAGTGATACGCGCTGCAGCGTGCGTGGCGTGTTCGACGGGTTGCGCGTTAGCAGGGGCTTTTCGCCAGAGAGCCTGCGGGTGGGTTATGACAAATATCCGCCAGTTTATATTGGCCATATTGAATTTTGAAATTTCGAGGTTAAAATAAGATTCAGCGGCCCCTTAAACTCCCATACCGATACTTTAAACTGATTTAAAATCGTTCATTGCGGTAAAATAGTTTTGGTGGTTGTATAATGTCCGCCATTTTGGATCGGCCATTTTGGATTTTAAAATTTCGAGGTTAAAATAAGGTGCAATGGCCCCAAAAACCCTCATATCGATACTTGAAAGTGATCTAAAATCATTTATTGCGGTAAAATTGGTTTGGTGGTGGTATAATGTCGGCCATTTTGGATCCACCATTTTAAATTTTGAAATTTCGAGGTCAAGCTAAGATTCAATGACCCCGAAAACCCCCATATCGATACTTTAAACTGATCAAAAATCATTTGTTGCGGTAAAATGGGTTTGGTGGAGGTATAATGTCCACCATTTTGATTCCGCCATTTTTAATTTTGGAATTCCGTCAGCATTGTCAATAATATGTCCTATCATGAGTTGTACATACTTTTTGGTGGAATATTTCACCAATTAGAACATTTTTACTATTGTTCTTGTTGAATGTGCTATGAAAACGTGGGTTTCAGGCTCCATATTTTATGCGCCACATTGGATTTTTGAAAAGGCCAGAACTTTTTCAAAAGCCCTTGACCAGACGATCATTTTGAGACCTCAAACGTCTTGTTAGGTTAACCCAAATTTTGGGTGCACTGATGGTCCGGTTGACGTGAAACGTCCCATATATATAACACACACTGTAACGAGGTGCGAAATGAGGCAGATTCACGCATCGTTGAAACGCGACGTTGCGCAAGGGCGAAGCAAGATTCGGGACCTCGGGTATAAGTCGCGGTCCGTCGGACAGACAGATAGCTTCTGGCCAGAATAGCGAACGCGTCAGCTCTCGGGTGTAAGACTAAATCGAGCGACAACCGATAGCGTGCGAGAGAATGAGAGTGTATGCGTGATCACGAGAAAAAGACGTCCAAGTCAACTCCTGCTACGAGAAGTAAGGACGACCTGGCCTGTCGATCAGCGGCCGAACAAGAAGACGTCGGCTCCAGCGAGTGAGCCAGCAACACCACCGGCGCAGAGTGTGTGTGAGTGTGTGGTGTGTGTCTACCGAGAACGGCGACTGTGAGTAAGTAGGGCTGAGCCCTTTTTCTGTATCGCGTCAGCAGTAGCAGCGGCTACAGCTTTGCGACTTGGTGCAGCGGCGCCGAGTAGCGGCCTTCTCGTTTGCGCGCGTACGCTTCGCGGGATACTCTCCACGCCGAGTCGACATTGATGTGACTCGGCGCACATTTGTATAGAGAAAATATTGGCCGCACAATATATCATTATTTTGTTTCACTTTAATCGGGACTAGTTTCATTTTCCTGAGTTGTTCTCTCCCGTTCCCTCCGTCCTCATCGCGAATAACGCCACTTCCGCGGGCGTCGCAACAAGCGGTTGCGACGCAAAACTGCGAAGCCGGCTCCGCACAGGAGAGTGCCGAGAGATATCACATGTGGGAACACGTCGTTCGCGAAGCAGCTCTCGCAGCGAGCTGCGTTGAAACGCGGGTAAATCTCAGGCGTTGAGAGAGTTCTCCGCCGCACCGAGGAATTGTGTTCCGGTCGGATATTGCCGAGTTTTCCCTGGAAATTGAACCCCGTTACAACACACACGCACGCACGCATTCACGCACGCCCACACACATACACATTACCTACTAATCTAGTACACCCGCAAGGCGGAGGTTGACGTAGTCATTGCGTGCGAACAATACAGGGACTTAGACGAACCATCGTGGGATACGGACAGCACTGGCAAAGGAGCAATCTGGGCATGTGGTGACGTTGCTTTCCAGGAAAAAATTACCAACCGTGAAGAAGGATTTGTACGCGCGAAGGTAGCAGGTATACATATTTATAGCTGCTACGCTTACCCTAACGCGCCAATCGAGCAGTTTGAACAACTGCTGGATCTGCTTGTACAAGATGCGGTAGGAAGAAAACTGCTACTAATCGCAGGGGACTTCAATGCTTGGGCCGTAGAGTGGGGCAGCCAAAGGACAAACCAAAGAGGGCGAGTGCTACTGGAAGCATTTGCTCTACTAGACTTGGTGCTAGTCAACCAGGGTAGCACGTACACTTTTAAAAGAGGAGACACAGGATCTATTGTAGATCTGACAGCTGTTTAATTGACACAGTTGAGACATGGACTGTGAGTGAACACTACACAAATAGCGACCACCAGGCCATAATAATGGAGCTGGGTAAATCGAGACAGGGATCCAGCGAGAGTACAAGGACCAATAGAATCGGTTAGAAAACGAAGGACTACGATAAGGTGATGTTTCTGTTTGCATTGGAAGGAATGCAGTTGATAGGATCGGCAAGCAGTAAAGCTAAACAGGTGCCGGAAAATATCACCCGAGCCTGCGACGCTGCTATGCCGAAAAGAGTTCCCAACCGAAAACGGCCACCAGTATATTGGTGGAACAAGGAAGCGGAGGCTGCCCGTAGCGAGTGTCACCGGACCAGGAGGCTGGAATAGCGGGCAAAGAAGAAGTACTATAGAACTGGAAGAGGACAGGAAGCAGTCGATATCTGCAACCAAGAAATGAAGGACGCCAAGCGGAAACTAAAGAAGACAATTTCGCGACAGCAAATGACGGTGTCTTAAGGAGCTACAAGACGAGGTCGACCAGGACCCCTGGGGTAGACCATATAAAATAGTAATGAAGAAGATTAGGGGAAGCTATGTACCCCCTCCTAAGTGCCCGGAATTATTAGAAAAGGTTGTGACTACACTGTTTCCCAGGCAGCTGGATGAACCGTGTATTACGGAAGCCGAGGTAAACGAGGAAAATATTCCCCTCATTACGACGGACGAGGTGCTAATTTCCTGCAAGAGAATAGGAAACAACAAGGCTCCAGTATTAGATGGCATACCCAATATCGCATTGAAGCATACTAAGCCCTGCCAGAGGTCTTTGTAGACTTGTACAACTCATGTCTCAAAGAGGGGATTTTCCCCATGAACTACTACTGCATACCCAATATCGCATTGAAGCATACTAAGCCCTGCCAGAGGTCTTTGTAGACTTGTACAACTCATGTCTCAAAGAGGGGATTTTCCCCATGAACTGGAAGAAACAACGCCTAGTGCTACTACCAAAAAGCAAGAAACCACCCGATGATGCTGCAGCGTACCGACCACTTTGCATGCTAGACACCTCGGGCAAGATCCTAGAACGCATAATCTGCGTCAGAATGGATCAGGCTATAGAAGACATTGGATGACTTGCGGAACACGAATATGGCTTCAGGAAGAAGCGTTCAACCCTGGACGCGGTAGGATTAGCGATTGACACGGCGCGATCAGCGATAGCAGGGAAAAGATGGAACGGCGGAAGAAAGGAGTACTGCGCCATCGTTACACTGGATGTCAAAAATGCATTCAACTCGGCGAAATGGAGTAAGATTCATGAGGCACTCCGTAAGCAGGATGTGCCTCTATATATAAGAAGGATGATGTCTGACTATTTGAAGGACAGAATCTTATTATATGACACCGAGAACGGCACGGAGAGCTATGAAGTAACAGGAGGCGTACCCCAAGGATCAGTGCTTGGCCCACCTATTTGGATATCATGTATGATGGGGTACTAAGACTGGAATTACCCAAAGGGGCAACAGTGGTAGGCTTTGCTGACGATATTGCAGTAATGGTGGTAGCGAAGCACAAAGAAGAATTGATAGACATTGTCGAGGAGTCCATTCGTATAATACACGAATGGCTAGCAGAAGCAGGGCTAGAACTGGGCAGTCACAAAACCGAAGCTATCCTTATTTCTAGTAGGAAGAAGATGGAGACAATAACACTGACGGTGGGTGGACATGAGATTGTCTCTCAACCGACCCTCAAGTACCTGGGCATCACCATCGATGCAAGACTAACATTCAAACAACATCTCGAAGTAGTAAGCGATAAAGCAGCAAAAGTTGGCGCTGCTTTATCGAAGCCAAATGCCATGTAGGAGGGCCAACACAGAAACGAAGGTTGCAGTTGGCCAGTGTAATCACATCGAGTATATTGTACGGGGCCCTAATATGGGCGGATGCTATGTTGGTGAAAAGTTACGCAAGAAAGCTATCGACCGTGTACCGGAGAAGTGCATTAAGGGTTGCATCGGCTTACCGTACGGTATCGGACGAGGCGGTCTGCATTATAGCAGGCATGCCGCCTACCGACCTTTTAGCAATGGAGAAGAAGGACATATTCGAGGCAAAGAGATGGATTAATGACAACACTCAGAGTGAAGTTTGTGCCTCCGCCAGGAAGCAGACAATGACCGAGTGGCAAAAAAGATGGAATTCCAGCGACAAAGGGCGATGGACACATCGCCTTATTCCAAGAATAGCGGACTGGATGGAAAGAGGACATAGGGAAGTCAATTACTACCTCACACAGTTTTTGACGGGGCACGGATGCTTTCGGGCGTACCTACATCAATTTAAAATAGAGGACCATCCAAACTGCCCAGTCTGTTTGGACGCTAACGAAGATGTAGAGCATGTCTTTTGTGAATGCTCACGATATCAGCAGGAGCGAGAAAATCTTGAGGGCTACCTCCAAACCAGAGTTACCCCTGAGTCTATAATGGAAGCATTACTGTCTTCAGAGGAAGGATGGAAGACGGTAAACAGTTATGCCGCGGACATTCTTAAGAAGGTCAGGAAAGACGAAGAAGGAAGAAGGAAAAGACAAGATGAAATATCCGAGTAAAAAGTCGCCAGACGAAGTCCATTAAGTCGCTAAGACAAAACGCTCCTCGGACTGATGCAGAGGAACGTAGGTCCTAGAATCGAGCTCTCACTCCCCTACCCGATGCAGAGGAACGTAGGAGCTAGGGTTGAGTACCTTTAAGTGCTCCTCAGACCGATGCTGAGGAACGTAGGTAACTGAGTTGGAGCCCACACTCCCTCACCCGATGCAGAGAAACGTAGGTGTCGGGGTTGAGTCTGTCCAGAAGATGACCGGACGATGCTGCAAGAAGTATACGGCCGGACGATGCTGCAAGAAGCAGACGACTGAATGATGCAGAAAGAAGAAGACGGGTTTGACCCTGAACCCCTAATCACTTCGGTGGATGGGGGAAGTATGGAAATGTCAAACCCTAAAGAAGAAGACAACTAGGCTAATTAACGGGCCCCACGGAAGTATTGTTTGACGATAGTACCTGTGGGGATCTGGTGTCGGAGGGCCACTTGTGCAGAGCTTGCTCTGCCTACGCCACATAAAATACACACACACATATACACATCATTACATACACATATATATCTATACACACACATGTGTGTGTATAGATCTCTATAGCGCCAAATTAAATTATTGTTCTGGCGTTCTTTTTTTGGTCTTCTTCTTTTATAAACGATGTTCACCTTGTTACATAGTCGCCATAAATTACCCACTTGCGTAAATAAGAAAGACTTTCAAGAGGCTTGCTTCGCTCGGGCAGCAAATTCTCACCGACGGAAAGAATCAACTTTACTTTCTTGTTGCATGATGCACTATTTTTGCCCTGATTTTTAGGCTAAAACGTGGTTACTTAGGTTGACTGTAAAATAAAGAAAATGTTTACAATTATAAATAAGTAAACTTCAGATTGGTTCACTTTATTTATACTTTAAATCATTATTATTCAATCATATATCATTTTCCATGTCTTTATTTTAATATCATATTAATTATTTATTAGTAAATCTTTATTTCCATTATGTATAGCGTATCTCAAATACGACTGATAAACTCGTACGTTAATATTTATCCGTTTCTAGAATAAGTAAATTATTTGTTTAGCTTATTCTTTACTTTTTAGGCTATATTACACGTACTTCTGCACATTTGTTTTATTTTTTGCTAACTGTAAATTATATTTATATTGAAAAACCATCTGCGATTTGGCCTCTTTTAATTTATGACATATACCGTGTTTTAAGTCTTATAATAACTTTGTCATTCAAAGACATACAATATAACAAAAGACTTGGTCTGATAATACAAGAAATAACCTGTAAATTTCTAGAAATCAACAAAAATACAGATCTATATTTCACGCTTCATCTCCACTTGATATATCATCTCCTTCTTTCAACGGAATAAAAAATGACTTTAACGTCAGCAGTGCTACGGATTTTCCTTCTCTTTCCGCTGGATCCTTATTTGATTCCCAGGTTAGAAAAGCTTCATTTGAAAGAACGTTATTTTCCAACAAATAAGTCATAATTTTGAGCAGCAAACCTGAAAAAATATTATTCATTAAAATTTCAAAATTTATAGCAAAACCAATTTGCGATAAATGTTTTACGAACAGATTTTAAGTTTTTTTACAATTAATTGTTTATCAATAAAAATGTCTCACCCCCCGGACCGTTAGTTTGTCAAAAACTAAAGGAGACGAGTCATTAGTAAGAAAAATAAAGTTTGTGTTTTGGTATGTTTGCTTCCTTCCTAAGGGAGCCTTGTAATTTAATTTTTGGAGTCAGTGTAAAAACATTTTAGGCCAGGCTGTAGGAATTTAAAACTGCCTTATTGTGAAATAGTTTGTTGCAGCAAACCGATTGTGCTATCATGTAAAGGATAATAAGCAGATGATAAGGTATATGTTTTTCACTCGCATTTCCGTTCCTTATTGTTAGTTAAAGATAGGTAGAATAGAAATATCTACAAAATGAGACGTCACATGCCTCAATCGGATAATTAGGTCCTGAGATAATTAGGAAAAACCGGAAAATTAGGCGTTTTTTCGAAAATTCATGACTTTGTTATTTTTTGAGCTGGAGCACTAAAATTTTAGGAAAAAGTACCTAAAAGCATGCGAAAAATCGTCGTTAAGGTCGCAGAAATCGTCCGAGCTTGCGCTCGCAGTCGAGTGGTGGGGGACGGAGCAGCGGCGGAGACGCGTATATATAGTAATAGAGACGTGCGGCGCGCACGTTGCCTATTTTTGCATTAACATTTCGCAGCATCTACTACAGTTATTTAAATGATTTTTGCTTCCTTCCCAAGGAAGCCTTGTAATAGTAATTTTTGGAGTTTGTGTAAACATATGTAGGAAATATGTTTTGAGGCATTTTAAGTCGAAGAATAGTGTTTTTAAAAATGTCAGTATGGATGTGCGTGTGTTCGTTCGTTCGTTCTTTCGTATCGCCTCTAGCACAGCTTCTACTCAGTGGATTTTAATCCACCGAGTCTAATTTTCTTTGTTTTTACTAGTACATAGCCGGATAACAGTCCGTTTTTACATCTTCTGGACCCATTTTTTTAATATCAATTTTTTAGTTTTAAAATTTCAGTTTTTTCTAATAAAGTTATTGGAAAAGTTGATTAAAGTAACTTGCTTAACATCTACCTGAAAGAGAATAAAATTACCTATCTTTTTACTGCGGAAAATTTATATTATTGTTCGTCGTTTTTTTATTACATACCATAAAGCGCAAATTATTGAAATAGTTTTAACTCAAAAACGAAATTTTAAATCTTTCTTAAAAAAATCATGATTATTGAAAGTTTTTAGGACTATACTTCACTTTAATTTTGTCATTTCATGGGGCAGATCCTGACAAAAACACCAACAACTGAAAAAAGTCGTTTTTCGACGTGACGCGGTAATTGGAGTAAAAAGGTATTAATCAAGTTCAAATTTTGGATTTAGTAAGCATTATATAGCACTTCGATCCCTATGTTTAGGTTGTTTACGAAACCAGTTAGTTTCAAAGATATTAAGCTTTAAAATTTGTTTTTCTCACCCTTTGCATAACTGAAAACTCCATCGTTTATATCTCTAGCGTCCTCACAGTGGCGGGTGGGTTAAGTAATTTTAACTCCAACGTGCGGGTACATGGCAATTGGCGTTCACGGCTACCTCAGACATACTGCCATCTTGCGTCAGTATTCGCAAACGGCGACAGCAACGCCAGCGGTGCGGTGCGTATACGGCTACCAGGGGTATACCAGGGGTATACCGGAATTACCCGAGGGTATACTGAGGATACTCGAGAATATACCGAAGTTACCCGAGCAACAAATTATGTCATGTAAAAATGCTCTACAGCTTGGCCTATGTAGTGAGTGTTTTGATGCATTTTTAGTCAAAAAAATAGTGTTTTCAGGAAATGTCCGTACGGATTTATGTGTGTGTGTGTGTGTTCGTTTGTATACATCTGTATTTTAGCTTCTATTTCGTGGATTTTAACCTGACAAGTCTAATTTTCTTAGTTTTTACTAGTACATAGTGGGAAAACAGTCCGTTTTTACATTAAATTCTAAGTCATTTCATGGGGGTAGATTCTGAGAAAAACCTTAAAAACTGGAAAATTTGTTTTTAAGTTCAAAATTTGGATTTAGTTAGCACTATATAGCACCTTGATCATTTTCTTTGGGCAGTTTATGAAACCAGTTAGTTTTAAAGATACTAAGGTCCAACAATTTTTTGCTCACCCTGTATACCCGAGAACTGAAAACTGCATTGCTTACATCTCAGCTTGTATTAAATGTAATATAATCTACCCGGGCTTAATGTTTCTGTTTTTTATACCAATGCGTAAAAAAAACAAGATTTTCAGTCTGGTTTTTTTCATGGCAATTTTAGACGCATTCCACGAATCATCCTAACTATTACAACTCGAAAACTTAAGGTCAAACCTTTCTAAAAAAAAAACATGATTACCCAAGGTTATTAGAACTAGATACCACTTTCATTTTAAGTAATTTCATGTTCCAGATCAGGAGAAAAACACCAAAAACTGAAAAAAGTCGTTTTTCTATGGCACACGATAATTGAAGTAAAAAGGCAAATGCATAACTAAAAACTGCATCGCTTGGATATCAGATTAACAATTATATTCATGCGAGAGAAAGGAAGGTATAAAGAATTATAATTAATTATGTATATGTAATTGATTAGAAATAATTTTAAACTTAAGGATTGGAATAATCACCATAAGCGAAGTAGTGATTATTCCAATTCTAGAGTTTAAAAATGCAACGAGCATTAGAGTCTTCGATTATTATAGAAATAATTATATCTATCAAACGAAAAGGGACCAAAACTTTATGGAATAAAATATGGAAATGTATATGAAATAAAAACAATTTTGATATTAAAGCAATACATAATGTTGAAGTAAGCTACGTGCCAAAGAGTTGGCAGCAGTTTTTTATTATAGGCTCTATTTATCGAAATGTAAACTCTTTAACCCTGGTAGAAACGTTTGCGACTTTCAGACCAATTTTTTGAAATGCCGAACGAACTGACCAAAGAAGCGGGTATTTTACGCACTTTTACTGTTCTGAGACTGGGCAAAACTGGTGTATTTTGAAATAAAAATATTTATCAGATCATTATAATATTAATTAAACAGAATACTACTGTCTTTTATAAATTATCATAATGCCAATATCAAAATTGAATAACCAGTTATTATTCGTTAAAAACGGTAAATTCTATAACTATGTTTGAATATAAGTGGTAGTCGAGGATGGCGTAGGCGCCTGAGACGGACACTAAAGCACAAACATCATCTGAGCCTGGTATAGCACATTTATCCCTCCTCGTTGTTCACTGCATTTTTTATAAAAAGTGTAGAAAAAAGATAATTTTTTGTTGCCTATGAAGTAAATTGAGAATGGAGCTTATCGATTCGTCCACTACAGATATATATATATATATATATATGTGTGTGTGTGTGTGTCTGTGTGTGCCTGTGTGTGTGAAAGACTTTCACGATTTTTGAATTAAAAAATTTTAAGAATTTTACAATAATTTTCAAGTTTACACGAAAAATCATTCATGCATATGAACAAAAATTAAATTTTGATGGACTAATATTCCCAGTTATACCAAAACAAGTGCCTAAATTAAAAAAACAAAATAATATATCTATTATTATTTATATTTTGAAAAAGTATAACAAAAAATTTTAAGTTTTGCCAGTTTATATTACCAAACATTAATAAATGTCTTATATCAACCTTTTTCTTAGACAAAATCGCTACTCAAATGATGATGATGATGATGATTTTATGTTGAGTCATTGTCTGGATATCACAGTTACAGAGGAAGTGAGCCTGTGAAATAGTTTGTCAATGAAGGTATGAATTTAACGAAGCAAGTTAACAAGATTTTTAAAAATGTTGCACCTATGCAAGTATTAACAGGAGATCAACAGCAAGCTTTCCAAACAGACAAGTATGTCACATTTGTGAAAAATTACTTTGTGAAAAACGTGTAAGAGATCATTGCCATTTTACTAGCAGGTAATATATGAAAATTTATAGAAATGTATTATGCATATACTTAAAAAAACCGCTGCCAAGTCATTGGCACTTAGCTTCCTCCTATTCCGCTAGTGGAAGTTTTGACTATTTGAGAGTTTAGATGCATGTACTCTATATGAGTCAATCAGGTAGAGGGGTGTGGTGTCAGTTAAAGGGGTGAAACGAAAAATTTGATTATTATAACTTTTCCTCTAGGAGGAAGCTATATAGGAAAAATTAAAATACAAATAGTAAAATTTGATATAATTTTATTAATAAAATTTATAACCTTAGATAAACAATTTTTTAGTATAGCACTGTGTTTATTATGCAGGACAAGAATGTTAAAAAAATATAAGAAAACATAATTTGCCTTACGCGCCATGCATACGTGTATGTGTAATATAATCTAAGTTTTTATGAAGCTCCTTAATTTAATGTAGATTATAGATGCATTGCTTTTTTGGAATTTTTCTGTTTATTCGCCTTAGTTGTTTTTTTGCTTTGTATAACTGGAAAATTAGTCACTAACTAATTTAACTGTTATTAAAGATAAGACTAAAAAATAAATATACTCTCTCTCTCTCTCTCTCTCTCTCTCTCCCTCTCTCTCTCTCTCTCCCCCCCCCCCCCCCCTCTCTCTCTCTCTTACACATACTCGATAATGGATTGGCAGATTTGGATGCATTGAGAAATAAGGTGTATCTACTAGACTATAGTTTTTGGTTTCTAGAACCATCTACACTTATAGGGAAGAGGTGTCAGGTTGATACAAAAAACGCCAAAAATAATTTTGCAAAATTCAATTAACAGCCATAAAACAAAAACTAGCTGGAAAAATTAAAAGTAACTTCTTTTCCCCAATTCAGAATTCGAAAACGGATAAACATGCCAAATTTTGTAGACATTCATAGCCTCGATTCGAAAATATTGCGGTATACACACACATACACACACACGCATCCACACGGTCATTTTGTAAAAACACGTGATTCGAACGGTATGAACCTCAAAATGGATTTCTAACCTATTTTTGAGAGTCAAAAATTTTACTAATTTTTTAATATTTATAAATATTTATCTAATGTCAAAACATTACAATTCATAGTATCAAACATTAGAATGGTGATATAAATTGTTTAGAGTATAAAATACTCTCAAAACTTGTAAGAAGGAGGAACACTGCACACCTATATAGATATACTGATAGCATAAGATGAAAACTTTGAATTGTTGTATCTTAAAAAAAAACCTCGTTTGCCCTATCCAACTTTTTCTTCATGATTTGTATTGCTATTTTACACCTTAAGCTAGTTTTTCAAAAATATTCTAAGAAAACTCGCTTCTCAATTCAACTAAACGTCCTCAAAATTCGGACTTGGTATAGGCTTCCTATGTTAAAATACAAAATTTCAAGGCTCAATATCTCTAAAAATAATGTCGCTTGAGGGGTCAAAAAAAAAAATACCACGTTGTAGAGGACACTTAATTGAACATGTAAACAAAGTTTGAGCGATATCCTAAGAAAATAAATATTACGGTGAACTACTTTAAAGGAGTTAAAAGCAGTGTTGTTGATAAGACAATTACTTTTGAAGAATACGCGAAGTGCTTAAAAGATTAATCCACGCAGTATAGACAGCAATGTATCATTCAATCGAAAGCTCATAGAGTGCAAACTGTTGAACAGACGAAACTAGCAGTAAGCCCCTACGATGATAAGCGATATCTAATTCCAGAAAAAACGAATACTCTTTCCTAGGAGCATTATCAAATATTATATGAAAATTAATTATGTATAAATATTGTAAAATAAATTTATTTTCATATAGTCCTTACAAATCTGATTTATTTATCCAACAATTGTGCGAATTATCAAATCCTAACCATTTTTCCTACCACTCTCTCCGAGTTCTACCCACCTATCCTCGAAGGAAGGCTAGATAGGGAATCTAAGAACGTAAAACAAAAATTCTCGAACCCTCTTACCTACCTTTTAACCCCCCCCCCCTTCCTGAGTTCCACGAATGCAACATTGGAGGAAGACTCTGGGTGAAAAGGGTTTAGGCATTTTTGTTATAACTTTTTAGCTTTCTTCTACTCACCCCGAGTTCTACGCATCTAACATCGAAGGAAGGCTAATGAGGGCATTTAGAAACGTAAAACAATAATGCTCAGACCCTCATACCCAACTCACCCTGAATTCTACGCATCTAACATCGAAGAAAAGCTAGAGAGAGGATTTAAAAACCTAAAACAAAAATGCTCAAACTCTCTTACCTCACTCTCCCTGAGTTCTACGCATTTAACATCAAAGGAAGGCTAGAGAGGGAAGCTAAAAAGTTAAAACAAAAATGCCTAAACCCATTTCACCCACTCACCCCGAGTTCTACGCATCTATCATCGAAGTATGCAAGTTTTTTGGCACACGATTCTGCTCTAGAACAGACTTCATTGCTGCTGCAACTTCGTTTTTAGTTTCCTGCTTCAAAGGTACGGTCCAAGCATACGTTGAGAAGACATCGATAACCGTCAGCAACTACTTGTAACCCTTGTTTTCTTATGCGTAAGGCTGCATTTCCACCAGATTAGCGTGCCACTTTTACCAGTTTCTCTAGCGGATCCACAATTGGCTTAAGGAGACTGACACACCTTAAATTGTCAAAAATAAAAAATTCAATTTTTTGTTTATATTTTTCCCACCTTGTTTAAAAAATGAATTAAACTGTTAAATATATTCAGGTATAATGTAAGAAACATAAAACAATGTTTATATGTGCCATATTATCAGGTATGAAATTTCTTGTAAAGCCGAAATTCAGAATTTTTATTTTTATATGCTTCTAACATATATAGTTTCCAGATGAGTGTGGGATTTTGCAAAAGAATATTATTTAAAAAAGTTTTCTGAAAATAATCAACAAAAATTGTTTAAACACTTTAAAAAGTAACAAATTTTATGTTAATATCTAGAAAACTTTTTTAAATAATATTCTTTTGCAAAACCCTATACTCATCTGGAAACTATATGTGTTTGAAGCATATCTATTAGTTGTCATACCTGATAATATGGTACATACAAACATTGTTGTATGATTCTTACATTATACCTGAATATACAGGGTGAGTCATTTTAATCTTTAATCTCAATTATCTCGTTGGCAAAGCATGCCAGCGAAAAAAGTTTCGGGTAAAAGTTTTAAGATTTTTCCCTGGCTATCTGATGATGACCTTGACAATGTCATTGAGCATGACCTTCAAGGTCATTTGTAGGTCAAGTCGATTTTTTCAAATAGAAACCCCTACTTTTGGCACCAGAAATGGAAAGAGCGGGAAATTTTACTTTCGAACATGTGATTTTGGAAACAAATCATCTTTTGTGCGGAAATTACCTTTGACATCAGCCGAACCCAGGATGCACCATCGAGGAGGTTGTCAAAAGGATTTAGCATCCCATTTTTTGTTTTTTGTTTTATTTTTTTTGTAATTTTTTTTATTTGTTTTTTTTTGTTTTTTCCCTTTTTGTTTTTTTTTTTTTGTATTTTTATGGAATGTTAACTGGAGTTAACCATTGATTAATTGTTCGAAATTACCGCCGTTTTTTTGGATGCAAAGATCAAGTCGAGCTCTGAATTGTCTTATGGTTCTAAGTAGAACATCTCGAGGGATTGCTGCACAAGCTGTACGAATGGGTTCGATCATATTATCTCGCATTGTTGGCCGTTGAGCATAAACAACATTCTTAAGATATCCCCATAAGTAAAAATCGGGAGGGGTTAAATCAGGTGAACGAGGGGGCCAGGCAACTGGGCCACTTCGCCCAATCCACCTGCCATTGTAGCGGGTGTTTAAATAATCACGAACAATGCGTGCATAATGTGGTGGTGCTCCATCTAATTGGATCCACATTCTTAGCCTTGTGGCTAGGTCTACATTTTCTAGTAATTCAGGTAAAATGTCTCGAAGTAATCTCAAAAAGTTTACCCCATTCACGTTCTCTTCAAAGAAATAAGGACCAATCAAATAGCCATTGATGATTCCACACCAGACCATAACACTCCAGCGGTGTTGATTGTCTATGGGCCTGAACCAATGAGGATTTTCATCTGACCAATAATGGCAATTATGTCTATTCAATTCTCCAGTGTTTCTGAATGTTGATTCATCTGAAAAAAGAACGTGCCTGAAAAAGTCTTGATATTGTTGAATCATTCGTATTGCCCATCGACAAAAACGTACTCGCAAAATCATATCATTTGGAGTTAACTGTTGTGTTAATGTTATGTGATAAGGATGATATCTTCTCGCTCTCAATATTCGGGATGCTGTTGATTGAGGTATACCTATTTCTCTTTCTATTTGTCGAGTACTAATGTGAGGATCAAGATGAATAATCGCTAGAATGGTAATAACACGAGGATCGTTTTCGTCGTATTCATGATGACGGCGTTGACGAACAAAAGCTCCATTTCGAGCTCTCTGAGTTAAGGTTTGAATAGTAACATTACTTGGGTGTCTCCTATTGGGATAGCGTTCAGCATAAAGTCTGGCAGCTGCTGCATAATTATTTCGACTTTATCCCAAAATCATGATCATATCAACGATTTCGTTGGGACCATAATCAGCCATGATCAAAATCAAAATAATTTGTTACAGACCAGTAAACAGGGAAACAGATTTTTTTCAATAATAATTATCGATTTACAAGAAGTAAAAAACACGATTAAGCTTTTCTGCACTAATTTGCTATCTACATAACTGTTAAGAGTAGTTCACTCTCAAAAATTGACACTAATACAAAATAATGGAATGACTTAACTACATCAAGAATTTTGAAAATTGACACTAATACAAAATAATGGAATGACTTTGAAAATTTTTGAAAACTGAAAAAATTACGAAAATTTTAGAAAATATTGAAAATTTCTGGAAATATTGAAAATTTTTTCATCTTTGAACGCATGTCACTCTCTTTTCATTTATGGGGCTAAAAGTAGGGGTTTCCATTTCAAAAAATCAACTTGACCTTGAAATGCCCTTGAAAATCCTGTTTAACGACAGGGTCAAGATGACCATTCGTCAGCCGGGGAGAAAACTGAAAACTTTTGTGGGTAACATTTTCTCCTTGAATGCATTCGAGTTCAGCTAACCAGTTGTACTGTTATCGGCATGACCAATGACCTTGAACATTGAATTCAAGGTCAAGGCAAGGTCATATTCAAACGTAAAATTTCCCGCTTTTTCCATTTCTGGTGCCAAAAGTAGGGGTTACTATTTGAAAAAATCGACTTGACCTTCAAATGACCTTGAAGGTCATGCTCAATGACATTGTCAAGGTCATCATCAGTTATCCAGGGAAAAATCCTAAAACTTTTACCCGAAACTTTTTTCGCTGGCATGCTTTGCCAACGAGATAATTGAGATTAAAGATTAAAATGACTCACCCTGTATGTAATAGTTTAATTCATTTTTTAAACAATATGGGAAAAATATAAACAAAAAATTGAATTTTTCATTTTTTGACAATTTAAGGTGTATCCGTCCCCTTAATAGTCTCGCCAAGAGCTTTTTCCATGCTAGCTTTACCTTGTTTCAATAATCTATGTTTGCATCTAATTGCTTTTCTAGCTCTTGTAATTTGCTAAAGAATGCTTTTTTTTCACGTCGAAAGTCTGCGATGTTGACTGTTTGACCAATCACAGTCTACTGCAACTACTCACACCTGCTATACGTTATATTTGTAGCAAAGCAATCAAAACCTTTTGTATATTGTCCATCATTGATGGGTCGCTCCTTATCGATAAAAACAAATCCCTGTTTACCATCTTTCCTGCATGCTAAACATAAAGCTTTTAAATTTGTATATGTCACATCAGTACACAACTGTATCGTGTTTACTGAAAGGGAAGTACCGTAAAGCAACAAAATATAACACAACTTATTTTTGCTTCCTTCCTAAGAAAGCCTTGTAATAGTAATTTTTGGAGTTTGTGTAAAAACATATGGAAACTGTGTTTTGATGCATTTTTAGTCAAAAAATGGTGTTTTTGGAAAATATCCATAGGGATGTGTGTGTGTTCGTTCGTTCGTTCGTACACACCTGCATCTCAGGTGTCTACTTAGTAGATTTTAACCCACCAAGTCTCCTTTTCTTTGTTTTTACCAGTACATATTGAAAAATCCGTTTTTACATTTTGTAGACGCGTTTTTTTAGTTTTACAATTTCACGTACCAGGAAAAGGTCGCAAAAGCTGCTTGAGAAATTTATACTTGGGCAGTTTCAGCGGCTTCGAACAGATGTATACGGTTTCAAACTAAAGTTCATTGGGATGCGGTATGAGAGCGAGCAGTCTATTGGTTTTACTACAATTTGAAGATACCCTGTAAGCAAAATCTAAGTTTGGAATGGGTCTTAAACGGCGACAAAGAAAAAAAAGAAGCCATCTATTTCACTAGCCAAAATAATTAAAGCTACTTCTACTTCTGCTATTCCAAGCAACAACTCTCACGCATTCATTCGCAGCGCTCTAAAGGTGCTCTTCAAGCTGGAGGCAAGAAAAATGTACGTATTCCACGTATGTTGTTAGTCCCATCCAAAATTGGAGCATTCCTGCCATTTCTCATTCCGATATTTGCCCGTTAAAGTGCACCAGGTGCATTAGCAGCTGGCGCTGCTGGTATTGCTAAAGCAGTGAACGATGCTAGTGCTGCAAAACGACAGCTCGAAGAAAGTCAGAAGCATAACAAAACGATGGAAGCTATTGCACTTGGTTGTAAGGGTCTCTATTTGAAAAAAAAAAACTTCAAATTGCCACAACGTGCATTAACTGACGCCGATCTTCTCAAATATGCCCGCATCCTAAAAAATTCCATATTTTCGGGGTGTTTATATGCAAAATGCAGCAAGCGAACCGCAGCATGTGACAAGTACTCAAAGCGCTAACACGTCAAAACATAATGTTCCTGAGAAGTCTAGATCTAAAAGTTGTCCTTGAAAAAATCGCTACCAATTCTTTGACGCGTAGCTTCCTTCAACATTATGTATTGCTTTAATATCCGAATTGTTTTTACTTTATATATAATTCCAAGTTTTTGTACTTTTTAGTTTGATAGATAAAATTATTTCAAATCAATTTGAAAATCAAAAGGTATCACCCTCCCATTTTTATCTGACACCTTATTTACCAACCTGTATATTTAAACGCACATGCGTAACTAAAAATCTTCTTTCTAACGAATTGATAAAGCAAAACTAGAAAAAATGAGCCTAAGTATACATTAACATCCAGTAAATAGAAGCTGAGACATAAGCAATGCAGTTTTCAATTATGCAAAGTATACAGGGTGAGAAAACAAAATTTGGAAGCTTAATATCTTCAGAACTAATTGGTTTCATAAACAGCCAAAAGAAAGGGATCAAGATGCTTTATGATGCTAACTATATCCGAAATTTGAACTTGATTATTGCTTTTTAACTCCAGTTATCGCGTCACGTACAAAAACGACATTTTTCAGTTTTTGATGTTTTTCTCAGGATCTGCCCCATGAAATAAGTCAAAATTAAAGTAGAGTAGAGTCCTAATAAGTTTCAAAAATCATGTTTTTTTTAGAAAGATTCAACATTTAGTTTTCGAGTTAAAACAATTTCAAAAAATTGTGCTTTATGGTGTATAATAAAATAACGACGAACGATAATATAAATTTTCTGCGGTAAAAAGATAGGTAATTTTATTCTCTTTCAGATACATATTAAGCAATTAACTCATATCAAATTTTTCAATAACTTTATTGTTATTTAGTAGTAGAAACAAAAATAATGACACTTTGTGAGTTAAAATCCACTAAGTAGAAGCTGAAATACAGGTGTGTACGAACACACACACCACGCGGGGAGGCCTGAAACCCGTATGTGGCGCGTCCCCCGGGTGGCGGATGGGGGACTGCTCGTTTTGGTATATACCTCAGAAGGTAGAGCAGAAATAAAATATGCTCCGTGGACCAAATCAGGCTGCCACATTTGCCGTGCGGTGCGACCCGTAAGCTGCCAAAAGGAGATCCTGGGTGGGGAGGCAATCTGAGGTTGCGAGCCAAAGTGACCTGAACCACCTTTAGCTCCCGCTGACGGCAAGACGGGAGGCCGGGCACATAGCCTGTACCGGTCAATCGACTGAGACAAGTGCGTAATATTGCTTGATGTCTGCCAGAAACTCTCTAGAGAGCCAAGCACTTTGTTCGGGGTGGGAGGTTCGAGAGAGTAGAGGTGGGCTAGGGCATATCGTGTGCTATACCCGGGTATGATGTTCCCAGTCTGGTACCGCTTACAGTCATGTGTTAAGGCCATATCAGCTGCCTCCATAGACAGGGGGATCAAGGGTGGTCGGACACATACCGGGATGAAGACTATTGTCGAGCATAGATAATTTAACCGAGCAAGGAGAGAAAGCAGGAAAAGGAGCTCTCGAAATCTAAAATAAAATTCAAAATGTTAAGCGAGAACGAGAAAGCATATAGGAGAAGATCCGAGACAGGCTGGACTCTATGAATAATGTTGTGTTAAACGCATCCAACATTCATAAGTCTGTTAAAAGCGATCCATCGAAAAGAGCAAGAAGAGCCTTAGATTGATGCTAAGTAAAGCGAAAATGTTATCGAACAAGCAGCATATCCAGAAGGAGGACAAGGCATCACAGACAATAGAAGCATTAAACGCGAGGACAACAAAAACGCTAAATAAGCTTAAGGCAATGTCACCAAACCAGGTAGAAGAGCGGCAAGAAAACTATGCTAAAACATCGCTAAAAGCGAAACGCTTTGCTTTTCACATAAGGCACTCGCCGATATTTAAAGGTTCGCTGATGAACACATACATAGACACACATACACACACAAAGTATGCAGATATTCAAATATTATTGATACATTCATTTAACTGTAATGGGGTATGACTTGACGATGAGAGGAAACATCGTCTTTTTTTCCTGTTCTAATTACCGGTTGTGTTATCGGATGTTATTTTTAATATACTGCCCATGCTTTATAGAAGAAATTCGTATTCTTTGATAAAACATAAAATTTTCAGATTCACCAATTGCATAATCTAAATAAAACTACTCATTTTCATTCGAATACTTTTATTGATCTGTTGCAGCAAAAAATAATGTTGAATTTTAATGACCATTGATTTGTGTATAAAAGATTTTAGGGATTGTAATGATAATAACATATAAAATTTATAAGTTAATAATACGATTAGAAAATAATAATCAACGGGACCTGTTTCGCAATAGCATTTTGGGAGTGAGGAAATGTGACAGGAAATGACGAACTCAGAGTATGTGAACTGAACTTAGATTTATTCGAACTTTCGTTTCGTCGAGTGTCGATAGCTTCGAGTGCGTGCGACTCGTGTCGTGTCTCTAGCGTAACTGATTTCTGTCCTCCGACATCGGCCGTCGAAGATTTCGTCAGCTCCGCCTCCTGTACCGATCAACTGATCGGATCGGCAGGGACGGAGCGTGCGCAGCCCGGGTAGCGCGTCAGCGGCGGGGTCGGCTGGCTCAAGCGGCCCGCTGTTTGCTGTTTTATTGCGCCGGTAATCCCCCAGCGTCGGCGCGCATCCGCGGCTCTAGCAGTTTATAGTTATACTGCGCCAGGAAAAACCCGTGCGCAATCTAGCGTAGGTCGCAGGTATCGAGATGCGGGGTCGAACGCTTTATTGTCTCCCCGAGCGGAAAACGAATCCGATGAGTGCTAATCCCGGTCGAGCTGTTCGTGGCACGGTCGCCTGGGTCTGCGTGTGCGCGGACGCGCGCGTGTGTGTGTGCGTGTCTGTGCGTGTGTGTCGAGTGTGCTGGCAAAAGCGTGTGGCGCGGCTGCCACAGCATTATTCCAGCTAAGAAAACAGACTAAACTATTCTTGATAAATGCTGCACGACGGGATAATACTTATTTAACATGGTGGGTCAGTATTTATTTGTTTCTGTTCCTTTTTGCGTGTAACGGGCCTAATCTTCAGTCAAGACAGTGGCAGCACTTCCATATGTCTAGCAGCTACGCCCTGCTAAAAATATGCGATTGTAATCGATGGACAAAAAATGAATCGATTCCGAGTCTATATCTTAATCCTGCGTTTTACATTTGAAAGCGATTATATTCATGGTACTGCGTGTGTAATATATTGATGGCGTTAAAATCGATTTTAAACGATAAAATAATATCGATTAAACCGGATTAGAATACATAAGTATTAGGATATTCACTTAATCGATTCAATGCCTACTTAAATCGGAACCAATATATATGTGTACACTAGAAAACGGTTTTAATGATTTTTATATCTAACATAACATTTGATGTTATTAAGTCAATCGATTTTAATAAAGTTTCAACTCAAATTGATTGTAGTTAATAAATCTATTCTGTCTTCTACAGCATTTGACCAAGCAACACCAGGAGGTTATATTAAGAAACATAAGCTCGATTAAAATCGACTAGATTCGCAATGAATTTAATCGATTCTAATCAAAATATAAAGGATTTTTTTTCATAAGGGATTTTACAAAACTTTGATCATTAAGGTCACTTAAAATGTTATCAAAATTATTTGTAAAATTAAACTAATTTAATATCGACTAATAAGTTGATTCATATTTATTGAAAGAATCCTAATTGAACTGCATTAAAATAATCATCGCATAAAAGTCGATAAAAATATCTTCATTTTGATATTTAGATTGCGATTGAGACCTATTCACATCGATAATTAAAAACATCGATTAAATCAATCTAGTATTTTTAGCATTTTTAGGGATTCTTTTTTTGATTATTTTAATTGATTGTACTATTCGAACAGATTTATATATACTGATAAAATAACAATTAAATGATATTGCAAGAATATTATTCGTTTTGGTTATTGAAGTCTATTAAACTATATTCAGAGCTATTCATAAAACTAGTATTGGGATCGATAAACTATTTAGTAATAAATAGTAATTTTCAAATCGATTGAAATTAGTTAAAAAAATTACAATTCAGCTGCACTAAATTAATTACTACATAAACATCGATAAAAATATAATAAATTTAATACTTATTTTTCGTATTAAAACCGATTGTAATTAAAAACGATTTAAATCGATAGTAATTTAATCGACCAAATTTGGCTGGTCAATTGAATGGATTTAAAACGATTAAATTTGTTTAAATTTTAATCGATTTCAATCGAATTAAATCGCATATTTTTAGCAGGGCGACTATGCCTGAGCCGGAATGGCAGTACGACACTGCAGCGTACGACAGTACCGCCATCTACGACATGTTGTACGACACTTATGACGGTTTATGTCGCGTTGTTGCGGCATATAGTTTTGGACTTGTTGAATGACAGCAGCGCCACTGTGTGCTCTCTCTTAAATAGATGTGTTCTTATCTAAATAGTTCTTAATTCTGTTACTATAAGGTTAAATGAGGTTTATATTTTTGGAGCAAATTATATCATTCTGTGCGTTAAAAGTATAAGCTAATGTATTTTAGCGAATTAATAATTTTAAGATTTACCGTAAAAGCCATAGAGTCATGCTAGAAAATTGTTTAAGGAGCAAAGTTGCCTTTGATTACTAATAGTGTTATTCTAAAGTCATATTTATGTAGTTTACGAGTCGAATCGTTTGTCCAATTTTAATATTGAAGTTTACACTCCATATTTAGTACTTACTTTAGATTTTAGTTTGTTTTGACTTTTCAATTTTAAATTGTAAATTATATTGCATGTATTGTTGGTGGATAATAATATTGTTTGATAGTTATTATTTTTCTCTCATTATTAGTGATATATGTGCGGGTATGTATATAATTTGTTGAATTGCACAAGTGTTCCATTTATGTGTATTCTGCCTTCAATATAGTACTTCAATGGAATTATTAGATAAGTAATTTATTATAAATTAAAAACAAAAGTTATTGTTTAAAACTTTTTCTATTAAGCATTTACTTTGTGGAATTTATTTTATTGTTTTTCAAGGTTTTTCAATGTTTATGATGTTTGTAGCAGATGAATTTTTCTATCAGCTACTTGACAAGTAAAGTATATTATTTTTAATTTATTAAAATTATTATTTATCTTGTATATAAATAATTTTGTTGCATTTTATTGCAAAGTATAATGTCATTGATATTTCATTATAGTCAAAGATTGCATAAAAATTTGTTTACGGTTAAAATTATGATTAAAATATTGTTCTTATTTTTATTATTATTATTATTATTATTATTATTAATTTTTCAATGCAATCATGATTGTTATTTATGATTGTTATAATTTGCTATGTATAATCTAGTTACAATTTAATTAATGTATACAATGCATGAATTACAATTTAGTAAAAGTATCTTGTTCAATATTTGTTTAAGAAGTCGATTCTGTGATGCAGTAACCATATATCATTGAGTTAATGATTTACATTGTTATAATTTATATGTATTTTTATAATTATGAGGCATAGTGTTACATTCAGAGCAAGCAAGATTAAAGATTTATCGTTTTAGACTTTGTGTTTACATGCGGTAGTTGTATACGTATGTTGTACACATCTACACTTATGTAAGTGTTTAGTGGACGCAAGAGTATAATAAAAAATTCAAGATTTTAAGTAAATGCAAATATTAAATGCATATATATATATATATATATATATATATATATATATATATATATATATATATATATATATATAATATATATATATAAATGCATATATATATATATACACACACACACGCGGTGATAAAAGCAATATAAGTGACTTGCTGCTGTCAGCCATAGCAGGGCAGCACAAATTTTGTGTACGACATGACAAAGTTGTGGTTGACAAAGACAAGCCTCTACCGTTCACAGGCTTATTGGATACGGGCTGTGCAATAATATATTGTGATGATGCGTATGCTTCTGAAAAATAGGAGTGATAAGAAAGTAACAGGATTACAAGATTCACGAAGACACAATAAAGAGAAGGTTTAGTCAGAAAAAAGCTAAAAGGAAGTAGGGTAACAAAAATTCTAAAAATTTAGTCTAGGCATGGTGTAGAGTTTAAGTAAAAAAAGGTAGTTCAAGCAAGTATGAGCAAGTATGTGTAATATAAGGATATTTTGAAAATTTAGTCTGAGTGTTATGCAGAATATCGTATATTCAGTATATATAGTAAGTTTGAGAGATAAAAAGGTGATTTAAGCAAGTATGACATGTAATATAAGGTTTTTTAAAAAATTTAGGCTAGGCGTAGTGTAGAATATAGTATATTGAACATATATAGTCATTGTACAAGTATTGCATAGATATCATGTAGAATATAGTATATATCATATAGATAATGAATTTGACTGAAAAAGTTGTTTTGAGCAAGTATGCTGTGTAATATAAGGTCACTTCTTATAAACATCAGGTCCTGCGCACGGACGGAAAGTCAATTTTTGGAGAATGAGGCTTCGCTAATAGAAAGACTTTTTTCAATTAGGTGTTTAGAATTTTTAAATACTGTGAATTTGTTCAGAATTTAATTTTCTACAAAATAGCCAGAATATTTTTACGAAAAAACGTTTTTGTAAAAAATGGCTCAGAAAGAATTGAAAAAAAAAACACATTTTTGGTCAAATCCAATAGGCATTCGTCCTGGGTATAAGACGTTTCTTTGAAACTCTTTATACGGGTCGAGTGCCTAAAAAACGAAGAAAGATAAGGAGTAGCCCCTGTGGTAGTTGCATCAAAATGCCAATCACAGGTGTCTTCGGAAAAAAGGCATACCCACCCTGGCGGGAGGATATCACCGTAAAGGATAAAATAAAAGAAAAGGAGAGGAAAAAGGAGATACATGAAGACACTAGTGCCAAGAAAAAAAAATGGCACTAGAAAACAACGAGAGGGACCAACCAGGGCTGATGCGCTTGCTTTAAAAGCTGCTGAGGGGAATTCGTACAATGATATTTTGAGGAAAATAATAGCGGACCCCAATCTAACAGTGCTTGGTTACAGCGAAAAAAGATACGCAAAACGGTGGTAGGAGATCATTTTTTTGAGCTACGACGCACCAAAGACGTGAAAACGTAGGAACTTCAAGAAGCGGTCAAATCGGTGCTGGTATAAGAAGCCACAATTAAGAGGCTTCAGCATGAAGTGGTCTTTGAAATAAAAGACCTTGACATGCTTACCTCTAAACAGGATATTCTAGAAGCCCTGAATAGAGAGTTTTCAAAAGAGAAGGAAGTAGTAGAGGAGACGTCCGTAAAGACCCTCCGGAAGACTTATGGAGATACGCAGACCGCCGTCGTACAACTGCGTGCCCAGATTGCCCAAAAGGCGATCGCAAGGGAAAAGCTCAAAGTAGGTTGGGTTAATTGCAGAACGGAGTGCTGGTAGCTATACATGCCCATCCTACCGAGCCGCATTAAAAGATCTGAAGAACCAACGGAAATTTAGATAGTGCAAATAAATCTAAACCACTGTGAGACAGCACAGGACCTACTCAACCAGTATGTCCGCGAGAAAGAGGTAGACGTAGCTATTGTGTGCGAACAATATGAGAATCTAGACGAACTATTGTGGGAAATGGACACTACGGGTAAAGCAGCGATCTGGGCATGTGGAAATAATGCTTTCGGTGGAATAATGAAGACCCGTGAAGAAGGATTTATATGGGCTAAGGTAGCAGGTGTCACTGTTTACAGCTGCTACGCTTACCCTAACGCGCCAATCGAGCAGTTTGAACAACTGCTGGATCTGCTTGTACAAGATGCGGTAGGAAGAAAACTGCTACTAATCGCAGGGGACTTCGATGCGTGGGCTGTGGAGTAAGGCAGCATAAGGACTAGCCATAAAGGTCGGATACTCCTAGAAGCAATTGCTCTGCTAGATTTAGTCATAGTTAATCAAGGATGCACCCAAAAATTTAGAAGAGGAGACGCAGGGTCTATTGTCGACCTGACGTTTGTTAGCAGCAGCCTTATTGGCTCAGTTGCTTCATGGACAGTAAGTTAGCACTACACACATAGTGGGAGGAACGAAGGATTACGATAATAAGATGTTCCTGTTAGCACTAGAAGAAATGCAACTATCTGAAAACGGTAAACAGCAAGGCGGAGCAGCCGACGGTGAACATCACCCAAACATGTGACGCTGCTATACCTCGAAGAGTGGCATACAGTAGACGATCACCAGTATACTGTTGGGACAAGGAAATTGCGAGTTCACGTAGTGTGTGTCACTGGACCAGAAAGCGAGAACAACCGGCGAGGAAGAAATACTATAAAACTGGTATAGGCAAGGAAATAGTCGATGCCCGCGGACACGAAATAAAGGACGCTAAAAGGAGTCTTAAGAAGAAAATCCACGAAAACAAACGACGGTGGCTTAAGGAACAACAGGACGAGGTTGAACAAGACCCTTGGGGTCGACCGTATAAAATAGTAATGAAGAAGATTAAAGGAAGGTACGTGCCTTTACCAAAAAGCCCGGAACAATTGCACCGGGTAGTCACCACACTGATCCCCAGGCAACTGGAGGAACCAAGTGTCATCGAAAAACTTGATATGCTCTCCCTCTGCATGTATCAGATGGTTAATAAAAAAGCTGGTTAGCTTTCAGAGAGCAGAAGGTAGTGTTTGTGCAAAATGTATGAGCGTTCGAGCGTGATTTATGACTAAACTCTACCTTCAGGACTCTGAAAGCTAACTAGCTTTTGTGTATACAATAGTCTACGTGCTGAGGGAGAGCATATCAAGTTTTAACTTTTTCCAATCACTCAGTGTATAGCTATTGCTCCAAATGTGCTTAGTTTTACTTTCAAAGTGGTTTTTCTTCACACTGAGTGATTGAAAAAAGTTAAAACTTGATATACTCTCCCTCTGCATGTGTCAGATGGTTAATAAAAAAGCTGGTTAGCTTTCAGAGAGCAGAAGGTAGTGTTTGTGCAAAATGTATGAGCGCTCGAGCGTGATTTATGACTGAACTCTACCTTCAGCACTCTGAAAGCTAACTAGCTTTTGTATTTATCATCTGGCACATGCAGAAAGAGAGCCTATCAAGTTTTAACTTTTTCCAATCACTCAGTGTGGAGAAAATCCACTTTCCAAGTCAAACTAAGCATTTGAAGCAATAGCAATACACTGAGTGATTGAAAAAAGCTTCAACTTGATATGCTCTCTCTCTCTCTCTCTCTCTCTCTCTCTCTCTCTCTCTCTCTCTCTCTCTCTCTCTCTCTCTCTCTATCTCTCTGCACGTACACTATTGTATATACAAAAGCTGGTAAAATACAACCTGAAAGATAACCTTGAGATATATGCAACAAAATTTTATCTTAACTTCCACCATAATTTGATTTCATATTTGTTTTTTAAATTATTACTAAGTATATTATATTGGCTGTCATATTCATTATTTTTATTTTCCCTTGAATTATTCGTTAATAAATATGCCTCGCCGAAATTTACGTACGCCTGAAGAAGAAATTATTTATCAAAGAAATCGACGAGAACGTAATGCTGAACTTAAACTTCGCCGAGGTCAAGCAGCTCGCAATAATGTTATGGATAGACCTAGAGATGTTGAACAACAACCTCAACCTTTAGTAATTGAGGAAGATTATGTAGGACAAATGAACATTTTGTGCAAGCACTGTAACGTTAAACACTTTAGTTCAGAAAAAATCTCAAACAAAGGATTATATTATCTTTCAGCGATTGTTGCGGACATGGATCGGTAGTTTTAGACCCTGCACCTGCGTTACCTGATGAACTTTTAATTATGTTTAATAACTCGCACCCGTATTCAAATACTTTTTTTCAAAACATTCGAAGTTATAATAATTCCTTAGCGTTTGCATCATTCAACGCGAATTTATTTAATTTTCAAAATAGACGTCCTGGACCATTTTGTTTTAAAATCCAAGGACAAATTTATTATCAAATTAATACAGCATTGTTTCCAGAGGTTAATGAAAACCCTGCTTATGGGCAACTTTTTATTATAGATTCAGAAGAGGCAGTACGTTTTCGATTAATCGAATGTCCATCAATTAATCACGATATCATTACAATACTAGATAGAGTAATTAGAGAAAATAATATATTTGCTCAATCTTATGCAATAATGAAGGAAGAAATGGAAAATCAACAATCATCAGTAAATGATAGCGATGCTCCTTCAGAGTTACAATTACTTTTTTCTCTTAAACCAGGATCAGATAGAAGGAGATATAATTTTCAACGCGTAAATGAAGTAGCAGCTATTTTTTCAACAACAGCTGATGGAGAAATTCCTGAGTCTTATGTTACGATTCGTAATAAAAATACCAAAAACTTGCAGTGTATTAGCACAATGGATCCTAATGTTGAACCGTGGATCTATCCCCTGATTTATCCTTATGGTACACAAGGGTGGCATAGGAATTTAATGCGAGTAGATAATTCAAACAATAAACGTGTAACGAGATTGTCTTACGTTAGATATAAAATGGCAATAAGAAATCACGAATTTAATCAATTTCTCATGGATCGAAGACTTTCAGCAATGAATTGTAGATTTGTATGTAAAAATAGCAAAAGATAGAATTCAATACATCAGAGGCCATCAAAAAGAAATACGAGCAGATACGTATAAAGGTTTACATGATTATATGGAAAATGCTGCTGCTGATGTTGATGCTCGAATAGGTAAAACAATTATTTTACCATCAACGTTCATAAGTTCACCTCGTCATATGCAACAATGTTATCAAGATGCAATGGCTATAATTAACGAAAAAGGTAAACCATGTCTTTATCTAACCATGACCTACAATCCGAAATGGAAAGAAATTGAAGAAAATATTCTTCCTCATCAAGCTGCTGATCGGCCAGATCTTTGTGCTAGAATTTTTTATTTGAAAAAACAACGTTTGTTAGACTTTGTAAGAAAAAAAAATATTTTGGTGATGTAGCAGCTAACGTATATGTTATTGAATTTCAAAAAAGGGGTTTACCACATATGCATTTATTGATAACATTGAAACATGGTTTCAAAATAATTACTCCTGAAATTGTTGACAGATTTATATCAGCTGAAATACCTAATGCAGCAGATAATCCCCGACTTCATGAGATCGTAATGAAAAATATGATACATGGACCATGCGGTGACTGGTGCATGGTTGATGATAAATATTCCAAACGTTTTCCAAAAAATTTTCAAAATGAAACAGTAATGGATGATAATGGTTATACTTATTATCGTAGAAGGGACAATGACACTACTCATGAACAATCAAATGGTCGAATAGTTGACAACAGATGGGTTGTTCCATATTGTCCAACACTTTTAGAAATGTTAAATTGCCATATTAATGTGGAAGCAGTTTCAAGTATCAGAGCTGTAAAATACATGTATAAATATATTTATAAAGGGCATGATGCTGCAAATGTGGTATTAACTGAACAGAATAAGGAAAGAGTTATCAATCACGATGAAATCAAGGATTATTTAGAAGTCAGATATGTTGGGCCGGTAGAAGCGGCATACCGAATATTAAGCAAATTATTACAAGACAAGAGCCATTGTATCATACGATTACCTATACATTTACCTATGCAACACACTATTGTAATTCCTAATGATCTTACTAATGTTAAAGTAAATTTGGATCAATTCACTAGCATGCTATTAGATTACTTCAAACTAAATTCAGAAGATGAAAATGCAAGACAATATTTATATAAGGATATTCCGTGTCACTACGTTCATAAGAAAAATAAAGTAAATAAAATTACACTAGGGGAACCTCGAAAAGGACAATTCAATGTTTTTGGCAGGATACACTCAGTTAACCCATCAGAATTTGAATTATTTCACCTACGTTTGTTATTATTGAACGTTAAAGGAGCAACAAGTTTTGATGCTTTGAAAACAGTTGATGGTCAGCTTCTACCTTCGTTTTCTGCTGCATGTTTAGCTTTAGGACTCATAGAAGATGACGAAGAATGGAAACGTGCAATGGAAGAAGCAAAAGTATGGATGATGCCTCAACGACTACGTCGACTATTTGTACGTATTCTCATACATTGTCAGCCATTGCATCCAGAAGAATTATGGGATGAATTCAAAGATTCTTTGTCCGAAGATTTTTCACGAAATAATGATGTCATAGTAAGCCACCACATGGCGTATGCTCATATTAATAGTTTATTAATAAATGAAGGTAAAAGTCTGGCTGATTTTCCTACGATGGACCAGTCAGTAGAAATTGATATTATTTTGCCGGAAGAGAATGACAGAGTACAAATGAGAGAAATCGGCGAACAGCAGTATGAACAATTAAAAAACCAACAAAAAGAAATTGTTGATTATGTTCTTCATACAGCTAATTCAAATTGTCATGAACAAAATAAGTGTATATATATTGATGGTCCAGGAGGATCTGGAAAAACGTTTATCTACACAACGATTTATCATTTGTTATCAGTACAAAGTATAAAAGTATGTTCAATGGCTTTTACTGGAATTACAGCAACTTTGCTTCCTAATGGAAAAACAGTGCATAAAATATTTGGTTTACCAGTTCCTATGTTTCACGATACTTCTTCGAGTTTTAAATTACAATCAAACGAATGCCAATTTCTTAAAGAAACTTCAGTATTTATTTGGGATGAAGCTCCAATGGCACCACGATATGCCTTGGAAATAGTTAATAGAACTTTACAAGATATGCTGATGCTGAAATATTGAATCTTTCTATTAGATAGAAAGAAATCATGATTTAGTTCAAAATGTATTTGGTCAATTAATAAGTGAAAAAAAATTTACAGAAATTGGTAAAAGCGCTATTTTGGCACCACGAAATATTGATGTAGAAGAAATTAAGACGGGTCTGGAATTAGCCAGTCACAAAACGGAAGTTATCCTCATTTCCAGTAGAAAGAAGATGGAGGAAATCACACTGACGGTGGATGGACATGAGATCGTTTCTCAACCAACCATCAAATACTTGGGCATCACCATCGATGCAAGACTAAGTTTTAAACAGCATCTAGAAGTAGTAAGTGATAAAGCAGCAAAAGTTAGCGCTGCTCTGTCACGATTGATGCCAAATCTAGGAGGGCCAACTCAGAAGCGAAGGTTACTTTTAGCCAGTGTAACCACATCGATTATGCTATACGAAGCCCCAATATGGGCAGATGCGATGCGGGTGAAATCGTATGCACGAAAGTTGACTTCCGTGTATAGGCGAAGTGCACTAACAGTGGCGTCCGCTTACCGTACAGTATCGGAGGATGCTGCCTGCATTATAGCAGGCATGCCATCCATTGACCTTTTAGCGTTGGAAAGAAAGGACGTATCCGAAGATAGGAGACGATCGAATGACAAAAGCAAGAAAGAGATCTGGGATGCCGCAAGAAAAAAGACGATGGCTAAATGGCAAACAAGATGGGACGCTAGTGGCAAGGGGCGATGAGCTCATCGCCTTATACCAAGGGTAGAAGACTGGATTGGAAGAAGACATGGTGAAGTTAATTACTACCTCACGGAGATTTTGACATGGTACGAATGTTTCCGGGCGTACATGCATCGGTTCAAACTAGACGACCGTCCGAACTGCCCAATACGTTCGGATGCAACAGAGGATGTTGAGCACGTCTTTTGCGAGTGCTTACGATATCATCAGGAGCGAGAAGAACTTGAGAGTTATCTACAGACCAGAGTAACTTCTGAGTCGATTATGACGGACATGCTGAGTCCAGAGGATGGTGCGCAGTCAGCAATTATGCAGCAGACATTCTCAAGAAAGTCAGAAAGGACGAAGAAGACAAAAGAAGACTAAGAGGCTGAGTATGTACGTGTCTGTGTGCGACGCAGAAAATGAAGAATGACTGTAGTGATGACGACCACATCAACCAGAAGCGGGCGAAAGCCTTTCGCCCCCCTTCCCCCCGCCAAGCATTACTTGACGGTGGTACCGCGGGATTCAGGGGCATAGAAGATAAAGATAGAGCTAGGCACCTTTACCGAGGGTCGATAAAGGCAAAGAGGGCGTTCCCTTTTACGACTAGGTGTTTTTTCACCTGGCCGTAAGAGGGATGGGTTTAGTCAGTGTGAATCCGACACATGGCTGACATTGGGGATCGGGCTGTCTCGACGACCCCATAAAGAAGGTCATGATATGGTCTTTCTAAGATTTTCCCTAATACCTCTTTCTCTGAGAGAAAAACAAAAAAAAAAAAAAAAACACACATCCGTACAGATATTTTTCAAAAACACCATTTATTGACTAAAAATGCATCAAAACACACTTTCCACGTGTTTTTACATAAACTACAAAAATTACTATTGCAAGACTTCCTTAGGAAGGAAGCAAAAAATAAGTTGCGTAATATTTTGTTGCTTTCAGCGAAATGGAAGAGGTGCTAAGCATACAGTCCTGTTGCAATTGACGAATCTATTGCGCATTACGAGATTCATGCGCATCATTCCTATACTTTTTCAAATTTCAACAACAGCGATAAAATTTGCATTCGTGTACAACATCAAGATCTATGGGTGCTGAAGGCACGATACGATTGAAAATGCCGGCTGGCTAGAAATCGCAGACTCGACGGCTAGACAATAATAGCTCTTTTGATGTATCAATTTTACTTAGTGTGATCTTAGGTTTTGCTGAAGATTATCACAAAATTGTTGTTAATGCCAGAGCTCACTCTCACAAGATTAAATTCTGATGTAAATTCTATTACGCAGATGCAAGTAGTTGCGGCTGGCGCAAATGTTTTCAAGGATTATAAGGTTGAAATCACTAAAATTGAATGGCTGATGCCATACGTGGTGCTCGCGGATAAACATAAAATTATATTGCTTTATGATCTGGAACAGTATAGACCTATCACCATGAGTTTTTGTAGTTGAAAACTATATGAGTATCCATTACTACCCAGTACATAAAAACACGTGTGGACTGTTAAAAATGTTAATCAGCTAGAGAAGCCTCAGTTCGTTATTCTCGGCCATTAGCCAAATCGTAAGGGACGAAGAGAGGCTAATGCCAGTCGCTTCGATCATTGCAACATTAGTAACGTCACACTTTTGCTTAACTCTTAATACTATGCATATGGAAATCTCAATCTTAGTATTACTAATAATCAGTATGCTCTACTGTATGATATATATGCCAATTTTAAGAATGCTTACATCAACATAGAGGTAAAACCGATTTTGAAAAAGGCTGACTATCTGTCGTATGCTCCTCTTTGTGTCATTGATTATTCAAAACAAAATGAGTCATTGAAGCAAGCTTCAGTGGATGTACGTCTCGAATTTGAGGCTAGGGCAAATATTCCAGTTGGCACCTCTGCATACTGTTCGATTTTACACGATCGTATAGTTGAATACAACCCTAAGTGGTGATGTAAAAAAAATCATTTAAAGTGATGGGAGAAGATAATATAAATTGAGTAGCAGCTTGTGGTTGGTAGTCAGTCAAAATGGAATACGTGCTCGATGTGCAAGAATTCAGAAAGCCTGTAAACGAATTTGTCGCCCAGGAACTTGCCATAGGTCCACTCTATCCGTGCCTCAAAACATTGGTCTTGTTTTCAAGCTGCTCTTGGCGAAGACTTACAGCCAAGTACAAATCTGAAAATCTCTGGCTGGAACGTAATCATCATGGACTATTTTAAAATTTGGGAGATGTGGCATATGAGGAGCTCGAAAATGCGTTAAAAACTGTTCTATATAACGCAAGTGTTGTGTAAGTCAAAGGAGCTAAGAAGAAGCAATGAGAGAATTTCAATTTTTACGTAGTCGGTATCGATGGCTGAGTGGAATAAGGTCGTATCGTGGCGGCGACTCCGAGAACGTCGTATCGTAGCGGCGTCTTCGGAAACGTCGTATGGTGGTGGCGACTCCGAGAAAGTCGTATCCTAGACGGGATTTTATTTTCTTTAATTATGTAGTGGCAACACTTCGTGATTTTCAAATACGACTTTACAAGGAATAAAACGCGCGTGAAAAATTCTGAAAAAATCAGAATGTCTTATTTTTCATTGCCTTTGCATATATTATGAAAATTTATAACATTAATTGAATCGAATTCAACTTATGGACAAATTTAATCATATTAATTGGATGTATGTACACGCACCCAAGCACATAAAAATCAGTCACCGTCTCAAGTTAAAGTCCTCGGCTTTAGCCGACAAAGATTTCACATGCATTTAGACGTACAATACGTAAAAAACATGGGTAGCACCTCCAAACCATATGTCAACAAAAAGTTATGGGCCAATTACTAGTTACCAAAAAATAGCCTTTAATGCACCCCGGGTAATTTATTACCTGGCCGAGCGAACATTATTTTTTCCGGTATTACTGAACAGCTTAGCCGTAAATCGTGAATTTGAAAAAAAATTGTCGAAAATGATCCCATCGCTATCGAAAGTTGCAAGCTATATTGCATTCGAAACAAGAATTTTCAGTATTTTGTCAGATTTTCTGATTTTAGACGATTTAAAGTAGGGTACCACGACTACGAGCAATTTATAATAGGGTAAAAATCGTCTAAAATGATAAATAAATTCATAGAATAGTAAATGAATTTGTTGCATTAAATTTCCTTCTACTTACTGCAGAATAAAGAGAGTACGATGTTTAGGAATTAAAGAGGCTTTTTTTAATTGTAAACAAAATAAGCGGAGTAATTGGGGGCAGTAACTGAGGAGCAAAATTCTTGAACTGGCGGCGGCGAAATTTTGCGGCGAGAGATTATTTATAATATGATCTTGAGTTGCAAATTAATTATCTCTTATCTCGCATTTATTATTTGAATAGGCGTCTTACCTGCAGGATGGCTGGATTTGCTGATGTATGCTTGTACAGCAAAAAGGCATTGTAGTTCTAAATACGCATCTGCGTCTACATAGCGTTGGATTAATTTTTGCAATTTATCAAAAATTTCTACTTTTAAAACCCATTTGTCTTTGCACTGTTCTATAAAATCAATTAGAAACAAACAAAACATAAATAATATTATTTATAAATTTAGATTTTCTGAAATAGAAAATAGTTTACTAACCAACAGAAGTTTCCAAAATGGCAGTCATTAAAGCACGTATAAATTTAGGCTCTTTAGTTATATCACTAATATTAGTCTGCAACAAAAAAATTTTTTTATTCATATTGTACTTTTATTTATTTATAGTAATTATCATTACAAATAGAAATTCCCGTACTATATAATATTTGACGTATCAACCCTTTCCAGAGGTACACGACTTCACATAATGATGTAATTATTTTACACATTTGAAAGGCGTTTATTACAAGATTTTATACAAGAGTGTATAGCTTGAAACACTGTAGCTCTTGTATGCTGTGCTCTACTCGGAATATTATTCTGCACCATCCACGCGTTTTCCTCGGCGTAGCGAAAGTGCAGGCTTTCTGCTAATAAAGGGGCGTCAGACAACCAAATCGTCAAGACCGCGAGGTCTTTTTCTTACGCCTGCACTCTCGCGCCACCGAATCTTACCGCAGCTCAACCGTATCATATAATTTAGAGCAGGAGGGGTCCTTGGTCAGTAGAGGAGGTGGAGCAGATGGTCAAATTATGCTTCAAATTATGAACTCAAGCGGTTTATACTGTGACTGTCTTATTTATTCATGATCTTAGATTCACGCTTAAAGCTCCTTCTGCTCAACACTTCAGACACAAACTGAGTTCTCGCAAAACAAAGAAAATTAGATAAACCGCTGAAAACTGCCGAATTTTGTCACAAAGCCGAACTCATTCACACCATTACCCATGCATACGGTCGTACGAACCCCCGGCCCTCCTCCTCGTGGAGCGACACTCCGGCCGAGCTCGTGCATCGGGCGACACTCTTTCACCTGTTTCCGGACGACTCCTTTACATTCACCCGCCGCGCTTACCGCCTCGCTAACTCGTACCCGGAAAGCCCAGATGCGGCCGACCCTACACAGCCTCTACTGCCCGCAACGGATAACCGCACTTATATAATGTGCAGGGAAACAAGCGGGTTGTTGACAATTTCTATACCGACGTCACAATTCTGACGTCAATCGCTTTTGTTTTGTTTACGTTTTAGCGGTGTATTAGGTGTGTGTATACATCGCTGAGTTGCTGTGTGTCTTCCTTCCTATTAATGCTATCAGTTTGTGGGTGTATATGTATCATTTAGAAAATCAATTTTTTGTTTAGATTGGGCTCTTTATTTTTTATGTCAAAATTATCAAAATTTAATGTGTGATTATAGTGTGTTTGGTGTTTGAACATGATGGTTGTTCATTTGATTTTATTGTGAACAATTTTTTCTTTATATATTTTTCTATAAATACATTTGGATAACTATTATCAAACAGTAGCTTTCTGACAACATCGATGTTTTTATTGTAAAATTTCTTATTTTTTAGTTTTATCGCTCTGTCGACGACATTGTACACCATGGCAATTATCTGTGTGTTTGGATGTTGAGCTGAATAGTTCAAAATTCTGCCTGAGAATGTTGGTTTTGTGTACCAGTCTGTTATTAATTTGTTTTCTTATTATTAGAACGTCTAGAAAGCTTATGGAATTACTATTTTCAATTGCGTGAGTAAATTGTAGTCTATCGTTGTATGAGTTAAATGTTTTCAAGGGTTTCGTAAATTTTGTCATTCGGAATACATGTGATAATGTCATCGACATATCGGAAAAAGAAAATTGGTTGGAAAGATAGTTTTGATAGACAATCGGTCTCGAGGTCATCCATAACAATGTCTGGGAATAGAGATCGGAACGGAGATCGGCCAAAAAGTTGTTTGTAGAATTTTCCGTTAAATTGAGAATAAGTGTTTTCCATAAGTAGTTCGCTAGCTAACAAAATTTCATCGAGAGGTATTTCGGATTTTTATGCGATTTGCGCGGACCTCTTTTCAATGCTTTTTTTGACGAGTGTCTTGTCGATATTTGTATATAGCGATTTTACATTAGGACTGATTAAACAGTGATTTTGTTTTTGTGTGTATCCTGATGAGGGTGTCATTGTCCACCAAATCGTCGGAGGAAGAATAAAGAAAAACCTTGGGTTTTTTCTCTTCTTCCTCACACACAAATTGCCTCAGGAAGACCGACAGAGCCAAAATCACTCTATTTTTAAATATCCACCGAGTGATCGAGTTAACGTAGGAGAATTACTACTCTCTCTACACATAATTGTACTAAAAATCAAATTCTGGCTATGCCAATATAAAATCTATAAATTTAGACGTGGTTTGAAATAGGTCGAGCTTTCTACAATTAATAATACACTTTTCAGTACTTAAAACCCTTTATTCATGATTACAGCTATGTACCAGTTTTGCAACGCTGGGTGATTTTATATGATATTTAATATATAACCGTTTTTTACATCAAAACAAGATAGTTTGTTATAATTTCAAGCATTTTTAATTGTTTGGATTGGTTTTGACCACCAGGTAAATAATTTTCATATTAATTATCTAACTTGGATTAAATTTCCACCCAAGGAAAATATTCATTTTAGGTTATACTTGATCTTTTTATTCCAAATTTCTTTTATTAAAATCTAATTAACTATGATAAAGTTATGCCATTACACGAGTATTTAGACGTATGAACTTATAAACTTATATAAAATAGCAAATGATTTTTAGATATACGACTGATGGAACTAGTATGTTAATAATAAGGAATTTTTTATTTCACTTTTTAATTTAATTGTTGACTGCATATCTGCATGTTTTTTTAACATAACGAGCCTAGAAATTGTTTCAACCTACTAGTACAACCTCTATAATCATACATTAGATGATTCGGTAAATCTAAGTACTTTACACTAACGATATATATAGTCATACAAGTTTTTTTCTCTTTATTACCTTAATGCAATGTCTGTATACGCACAGTTGCATTTTTATAATTCTTATACAATTTCATGGTTAAAATATGTAGTGGAAAAAATTAGTAATTACATGTTTGCCTGACAATGTGAAAATTTAATGATAAAGTTAAAGTTACAGAAGTTGCCTGTCATCGTTAAACAGGTTATGTAATAGAAAAAAATGTTATATATTATCTTTTATAACGAAATAACAGTATAATGCGAAAAAAGCACGTATTAGTTACTTTCTTTGTTTTTCTAGTTTGACGAAAGGCACCTTCTTTCAAAGAAAAAACTTGTATAACTATATGTATCGATAGTGTAAAGTACGTAGATTTAACTTATCATCTCGATGGCTGAGTGGAATAAACCCGTATCGTGGCGGCGACTCCGAGAACGTCGTGTCGTAGCGGTATCTTCGGAAACGTCGTATCGTGGCGGCGACTCCGAGAACGTCGTGTCGTAGCGGTGTCTTCGGAAATGTCGTATCGTGGCGGCGACTCCGAGAACGTCGTATTGTGTCGGCGTCTTCGGAAACGTCGTATCGTAAACGCGATTTTCTTTTCTCTAATTTTGTAGTGCCAGCACTGCGCGAATTTTAAATATGACTTAACATGGTATGAAATGTGCGTGAAAAATTCTAAAAAAATATCAGAATCACTTATTTTTCTTTGCTTTTGCTCATAAAAATAATTTTTTCAAATTCTACAGGAAATTTCCAAAAAAAAGGTATTTATTAGTTTTTACCTAAAATGCTTCTATCATGCCTTAAAAAATCATTAAAGTTGGCTATTTCAGTGAAAATTACAAAAATCTCAATTATTGATACGGCTATATCTTTGCTTAGGGGGCAATTAGAGGTCTGAAATATTTTGTGTGTTCTTTTGGGGATATATTGGACCTGAAAAAAATTTTGGCTGAGAATTGAAACATTTTTCTACGGGTTGGCATGAAATAGCCCATATATACATATTTATATTTGTTACTATACTATTATTATTGTAACTACATTTATCACTAGTGAACATTTTTAAATTTTCTTTTTATGTTGTCTTTGATACAGCAACATATAACTGACCATGGCCATCGATATGGGTTGCCCTTCCCTTTTTTGTAAAGAGATTTGTCAACAAATCATAATGCAATTAAGCTGACAAGGAAAGGTACCCAACCCGAACTCACCGATTTTGATGATTTTCATATATGTTGTAGAACATAAAAAAAATAAGAGAAACGTATTTTTTTTATCGGCTAATTTTCACTTTTAAGGGGTAAAAACCTCCCCTAAAGTTAACCCCCAAAAAGCGTTTTTTTTAAATATCTCGGCTTAAAATTAATATTTTTCAATGAAACAAATTGGAGGTTATTTCTTACAAAAAGAGCAAGTATTTCATGGTGATTTGAAGAGTAAGGTTAGCATCCCCTATTTTTTAGGGGTTGAAAACATATATTTTTTGGCATAATTTTATAATAAAAATGTTTAAACCGACTAAAAAAAATTGGAAAAAATGTTTAAACATCCTTAATAACCAAATTTAGTTGACGTCTTTCGGTGTTTTCATAAATATTACCTCTAAGGGGGTAAACCACCCCTAACACAAAATAACTGTAAATATGTAATTCAATACATAATATTTCGTAGAAAGTTTGTATATAGAGGTTTTCGAGGTCGTTGATTACAAATCTGTTATCAGATTTTGAAAATTCAATATGGCGGATCCAATATAGCGGACGGAAATATCGAAAAAAAATTTTATATAATAAAAAAGTTTTAAACAACTAAAAAATTTGGAAAAAATTTGTAAACATCTATAATAAACAAATTAAGTTTTTCGGTTTTTTCATAGATACTTCCCCTTAGGGGGGTAAACCACCCCTAACACAAAATAACTATAAGTATACTTCAATCCATAATATTTTGTAGAAGGTTTGTATATAGAGGTTTTCGAGGTCGCTGATTACAAATCTGTTATCAGATTTTGAAAATTCATAATGGCGGATCCAATATGGTGGACGGAAATATGGAAAAAAAATTTTAACTTTCAAAAAAACTTGTTTACAAATGTGTGATCTTTGTAGCCTGTACATGTAAACTAAAGAGCCTTAAACCCTAAATCCCTAAAGAACAAATAGGCTAAATGGTTGTGCATTTTAACCAAACGACTCCAAACCCCTAACCTCCAGACAAGCCTAAGGCCTATGCTTTACCGTAGACACGAGTATAGACATATTACCGATATTTTATTCTATCATTTTGTATGTAACAAATAACGTCTCGTTTTATGTTTCAATCAAAGATTATTTATTTTTCTGCTTTTATAAATTAGCATAATTTCAAAAGTAATTTCATAAATTATAAAGTATTTCATAAATTGCATAATTATATAATTTTATAAATTCAAAAAGTCCACACTTTTTTGCAAATGAAAAAACATAGGTTAATAAAATTAGTTTATCAAACTCTTTTGCGTTTTGTAATAAAATTTAATGTTGTCAAACTTGGGAGTTTTTCATTGTTACAATTATTTCGTAAGCCAAACGTTTTTTAGATGAATTCTCGAAGTAATGATTATTGTATCTATAGTAAAATATTTACAGTCTGGAATACCATAATAATACTATTTGATACGATTTAATGAATTTATCAAAAAATCTAAATTTAATAATAAATATTATTCTAATTATTATTATTATTTTTCATTATCATTGCTATTATCAGTATTACTGTTATTATTGCTATTGCAATTATGCTTATTCTTCTTCTTATTATTATTATTATTATATTACTATGATAATTTTTGTTATTGGTAAAAATACATAAAAGAATATTAATACTCGAACTTCATTTGCAATTAAAGAACACGTTGTTATTGAAAGGGAATTTTATATGCATTCATTAGTTTAATGAATGTTATCGTACATTCAATGATAATTCCACAGATAAATGTCTTTCACTCATAAAAGTTGTTGACAATATGTGCGAATCAGTATGTTCTTTTTTTAGATTGTTTTCATCGAGTGTTTACCTCAGCTGCCTGTGTTATTTTTTAGGCAGTGAGTGAGTTTTGTGGGTATTCTAGTTCGATACCGGAAAGTACGAATAGTACGTCTTTTTGTTTGTCAGTGGTATCATACAGTTGTAGAAAATTTTCTTTAGTGATTTTATATAGATTTACATTATTCAATTTCAAAGTGAATAAAAGTTGAATAAAACCAAAAATAGAGTTTTCCGAACATCACAAAGTGGAACGAGAATTCTTCTCCAATGCATAAATTAATGATTTGATTCAATTTACATTCACTCGTTTTATTCTGGTAGAAATGTAGCAGTCGTGCCTTACATGCAAAAACACAGCTTGTATAAATTTTACCGCTTGTTTTCATTTTAGATTGAAAAATGAAAATTAATCCGTTAAACGTTCTAAACTTATTATTAGCATACTTTCAAGCGTTAAACATACCAGATAGTGTCACGAATTATCACGAAACAGAGTTGGCCGAAAAAATAAAAGAAATTTTAATAGATGCAACACATCATTTCAACGATGTAGAAATGATTACTGATGACTCTTTGGATTTTCAAGAAGAGTATAAAGACCATAATGTGGAAATAATTGATGATGAAGTGCATCATTTTCCTGATCCGGATATAGCACCAACAAATCAATGTACAGCAGATAATGAAGAACTAGATTTTGAATCCAAAAAAAGAGCTGTAGAATTTTGGAGAAGTAGCAAAACGAAGCAAAATTTAAGTCTCAAAACAGTGCAAAACAGATTCAAAAAAGTATCATCTATTAGTCAGCTACGTCGTTGGGCTCATTCAATTAATAAAGGTGGCACGTATAGAGAAAAAGTAGCACAAATTTGTCAGTATACCCTGGATAATTTTCAAGCAGCTCTCGACAGTGGTTCAATTATCCATGATGAAACATTGGTTACTCAAATTTAAGCAAGCACACCGAATAGTTTCTAGGAAAATAAATAAGTTCATAACAAGAAAAACACTAGAAAGTAGTGCAGAACTTACGGCTAAAGCTGAAGCATTTATCGATGACGTTAAATCGTGTATACCAAGGATTGGACTCGAAAATTTGTATAATACAGATCAGAGCGGATTTCAGCTAGAAATGCATTCTGGAAGAACATTAGCAGTAGAAGGAGAAAAGCAAGTGCAATGTCTGGTACAGTCAATTTCAGCAACAACGCATAGTTATACTATACAGCCACTAATATCAGCTACTGGACAACTGTTGTCACCGCTATTTCTTGTTTTAAAGGAACCAAGTGGCAAGTTTGGCCCTATTGTAGAACAAAACATATTTATACCAGAAAACGTGTACGTGGAAGCATCCAAATCTGGAAAATTAACAACAAGTAAGGGAACTAATAACAATTTTTACATTGTAATATCGTTGATCAGTTAATTAGTAAGTCGTTTAATTGCAGATCACTTCAAAATCTGGTTGGAAAAAATATTTTATCCCTATGTAGGCCATCACTCAATACTATTACTTGATTCTTGGAGTGGTCATTGTGACAAAGTTATAGAAGAAACAATGCCACAAAATAAAATTATTAACATAAAAAAATTCCAACTGGAACCACAGGAAAAATACAACCACTTGATGTCTATGGATTCCGTATTTGGAAAAACTTTGTCCGAACATTTTCTGATAATGTAATGTTAATGGATCATGATATGAATTTACATGTGAGAAATAATATAATTAAACTTCAATCATTGGTTCACAACCAACTGTCTTCACCGAGATATATAGATTTGTTTAAATATTCCTGGTATAAAAGCGGTTACGTCAATGAAAAACCAGATAAATTTGATAATCCTATAGATTTCAGTTTTGGAAAGTCTTGTGCAACACATTGTGAAATAGAAGGGTGCACAACCATTGCAATTGTACGATGTGGTTGGTGCAAAAAAGCATTGTGCTTTAAACACTTTTATGAGGACTACCATTATTGTAAAAACATCGTAAAATAGTATATTTTATGCTCAATACAAAAAATGCACTATGGCAAAAGATAAAAGATTGTAGATTATTATTATACTCTAATATTATAAACAAAAATACATTATAAGTTGAATTTACAATAAAGGAATTTCAATAACATTCTGATAACAATTTCTACGGAAATTATAAAACTGCTTCACACACAGAATTTTCTTGTTTACAAATTTAGGAATTTGAGGTGGTTTGGTTAAAAAGCACAACCATTTAGCCTATTTGTTCTTTAGGGCTTTAGGGTTTAAGGCTCTTTAGTTCACATGTACAGGCTACAAAGATAACACATTTATAACAAGTTTTTATGAAAGTTAAAATTTTTTTTCGACATTTTCGTCCACCATATTGGATCCGCCATTTTGAATTTTCAAAATCTGATAACAGATTTGTAATCAGCGACCTCGAAAACCTCTATATACAAACCTTCTACAAAATATTATGGATTGAAGTATACTTATAGTTATTTTGTGTTAGGGGTGGTTTACCCCCTAAAGGGTAGTATCTATGAAAAAATCGAAAAACTTAATTTGTTTATTATAGATGTTTACAAATTTTTTCCAATTTTTTTAGTCGTTTAAAACTTTTTTATTATATAAAATTTTTTTTCGATATTTCCGTCCGCCATATTGGATCCGCCATTTTGAATTTTCAAAATCTGATAACAGATTTGTAATCAGCGACCTCGAAAACCTCTATATACAAACTTTCTACGAAATATTATGTATTGAATTACATATTTACAGTTATTTTGTGTTAGGGGTGGTTTACCCCCTTAGGGGTAATATTTATGAAAACACCGAAAGACGTCAACTAAATTTTGTTATTAAGGATGTTTAAACATTTTTTCCAATTTTTTTTAGTCGGTTTAAACATTTTTATTATAAAATTATGCCAAAAAATATATGTTTTCAACCCCTAAAAAATAGGGGATGCTACTCTTACTCTTCAAATCACCATGAAATACTTGCTCTTTTTGTAAGAAATAACCTCCAATTTGTTTCATTGAAAAATATTAATTTTAAGCCGAGATATTTAAAAAAAACGCTTTTTGGGGGTTAACTTTAGGGTAGGTTTTTACCCCTTAAAAGTGAAAATTAGCCGATAAAAAAAAAATACGTGTCTCTTATTTTTTTATGTTCTACAACATATATGAAAATCATCAAAATCGGTGAGTTCGGGTTGGGTACCTTTCCTTGTGAGTACAATTTATGTTAATAATGTATTTTATCAATTTCTATCATTTCTTTATAATTATGGTTCCGTAATAGCACCAAATCTTTTTAAAATGTTTCAAAAACGTTTTTTCTTGAAACCTGAATACGTTTGTGGATTTTATAAACATTTTTAAAACATTACAAAATTATAACAAAAGTCGTTTTAAAACATAAATGTCCGCTAAACAAAATTTAACATACACATTAAAACGTTTTATAAACCTTTATAAAATGCTTTAAAATAACTTAATAACTAAAAAATACTTGGGTAAGAAATGGTTGCCCTTTTTGGAAAAAACCATCCGGTTGGTAGAATAAAAAATGGCAACTACTTTATTCCCAGATGTTATTTAAACAAATTGTTATTTTGCTTTTTAAAATCTCTTAAATTTAGTAATTTTGTAACGTTTTATAAACGTTTATAAAACTTTTTAATATGTATATTAAAATTCAATATATATATATATATATATAACATTTTAAACACCTTTATAAAACGTTTCACACACATAAATCTACAAACGTATTCAGGTTTTGAAAAAACGTTTTTAAAACATTTTAAAAAATTTGATGCTAATGGGGTTATTATCTTATTGTTAATTTATTTCAAAATGATATATTAGAAAGAGAAAGATATTTATATATAACAGTGGTATGCGCGAAATACTAGTAGGTTGAATAGAGTTAAGCCGCTGCATCGACTTCAACAGGAATAGAATCTCCTTTCCTTTTAACAGCCGAGTTTCTGCTAGTTACAGTAGTGTGCGAGGAACCAGTCACTTTAGCTTATGAGCGTCTATTTGCGTTTTTTTTCTTGAATTTGTACATCGAGCGTATCCGGTCTTCACGAACGTCCTTTTCAGGACGGTTAACTTTTCTTTTGTATCGTGCGTCGCGTTGTGTGTGTAAGTTGTTCGAGCGGCGTGCTGTGTATTTTTCTTCGAGTGTTGGGACGTCGGCAACGAGCGAGCTTCCTCGATGTGCTGACCTTCACCCGGCGATCATCCCCTACGTGGCAGGGCTGAAAGGGTCTGTTCGTGGTCCAGGATAGATTTCCTCGAGACGTCGAGGCGTCTTGCGACCAAGGAAGGTGCATCCCACCGACGTGCGGCCAGGGCTTCTGGTCGAGCCGTGCACGTTCGTTGCGATTAAGGTAGGAGAGATCTCTAGCATGCGAAAAGGTACCTCGCGGCGATAATGTTAATTTTAATTGCATTTCTCTCTCTTTTTTGCTTATCTTAGCTTATCTTTTGATTTGCATAATTTCCTTTGTTTGAATAGTGTTTGATTGCTACGGTTTTTCTCTCTATCTCGTGAGAGTTTTTACGCTGGGGCCAGTCGTATTTTCTTCCGCGAAATTTGTGTAATATTGATTTGATTCCCCAGCATCCACTCACTTATTCCACCATTCTAAATTAGTACACATATATTTCAAATTCACTAGCTTTTCTTCAAAAGACGACCTCAACAAACTATTCCTACCTGAACTTATCGGCATCGAATAATCCTGCTCGCCGATTGCTTTTAACTTTTTTACTTTCAACTACTTTTGATGCGCAGACGCCAATACACTTAACATTTTCGTAAAATTTAAAAATTGCTCTAAGTTTTGTAAAGCAGCTGCATTCTGTAATTAGTCCACCTCAACCTTTGCCTCTTTTGCAACATCTGCACGTACTTTGCGACGTTGCAACGAGGAATTAGAGTCGATGCGGCAAAGTCCCAGTGAGCGAAAAAAATAAGCAAGTCAGCTTGTTGTTGACGGCGCCAGCCTGTCCTGAAGTTCGAGAAAGGGGCTAGCTAACCGTCAACGTTGGCGCGAGAACGATCATCATCGGCGCGCGCGCTGATTGGTCCTCTACATGTCGCGAGCCAATCAGCTAGCACCGATGCATGGCTCCGTATCCGCGCGGACTGCAAGCGAAGCGGTACCAGTAAGAAGTGCGGGCCCGGCGGATTTGAGAAGAGCGTGAGACAGCAGGCCCCACCTGGGAGGTAAGAGAGCAGCAACGGATAACTTGCCGGCGAAGGCAAGTTACCGACTGAGTGGCGCTAGTAGCCATAATATAAATAGTCTACCTGAGCGCTGTTAGATGGTGTGCGAGCATATAGCACAGGAGAGAGAGGGAGCGACACGGGTATGTAAGGAGCCCCGGAGCCAGCAGCGAGCATTAATGATCTAAATCTCAAACTGAGTACGTGACGAAGGGTAGCTCTCGCTTCCAGCTCCGGTCTTCTCCTACCCAGTAGTCTATGAGCCCCAGGCTCTCGAAAAGTATGCGTGCAGTCCATTCCGTCCTCCTATAGCTTCAGAGATTCAGTATCGTATGTTAATTCAGTTAAAAGAATAAATGTTTACAATTTATGAATATAATATAAACTATAGCTTAACCTATTTATTGAACATTATCATCCACTCTTCCCCCCCCCCCATCAGGTGTTCCACTATTAATCTCCTGCCACACACGTGCAGCTCTTCTCTAGTGGCTCTTCCACTTTAGAGGATAGGGAAGGCTTATGTCTACTCAAATGACAGATGCGGAGTGGATCTAAGTCACTCATCATTCTTCGAGTGTGTTTATCTCCTCATTACTAACCTCGGATCACGAATCTCACGCGGTCGCGTACTAACCATCCGCGAACCATTTTATTGGCATCCGAACAAGGACCAGGGTTTGATATAATACGGGGAGATTATTCAAGGGAGATCATTGAGACATTTAAACACTTAGTTACACATGAATGATTCCTTTTCTTCAAATATCGCTCGCAGAGCAACAATCTTTGTAAGGCAGTCTGGGCGCTAATTAAGCGCAGCACACGTGATCTCGAATACCTCGAAAAGCTTGATCGGAATGTGAAGACCTGCCATAGGAACGTATTGAATCTCGACAGGGATCTGTGCGTCTTAGAAAAAAGATTCGATGAATTCATCAAAGGAGAAGCCGAAACTAGCAAACGGATCGAAACAATATCGGCGCGTACTGATAAAAGATTCCGAATCGCGAACGAACGATTCTCTCTACTCATTCGAACTCATTCGAATTAGAGCTGTTAAAGATAACCGATGAAATGAGCAAATTAATGCTCCACGAGCCTACATATAATTGAGTGTATTACGAGGATAGGTACCATCTAGGTGGCAATCTCAATCACCATAATTAGATAGTAGAAAGGGTCTCTCAAAAAAATTTGTTTTCCCTCTTTTCAATACAGCCTATTGGCCTTTTTTTAGTTATGTCTGCGGCATAATATATACTATTTCAATATGGCAGAAGCCACAGGTAGAACCCACAACAGACGCTTTATAGCCATCCAGAAATTACAAGATGAACATAACCCAGACAATACTGGAAAAGAGCTAGAATGGAAAAATGCTGTAGTGTATGAGCTTGCCACACTAGATAATAAACAAAGCACACTCGAAGAACGAGTAGAAAAATTAGAAACAAACGAGAAATAATATTCACTCGGAGAGCCACAAGTACGAACGAATTTTTTAAACACAAGCAGTTCGACGCCATCGAGCGCATAGACGCTCTAGCCTTAACTATAGAAGGAATCAAAAAAGAAAGCGACAATAATAAGATCAACAGACAATTAACAGCAGAGCCATGATAAAATGAAAAAAAAAGGCTAAAAACTGTCTAATCAAATTATGACGCTCTCTCTGACCAACAAATTAAACTACAGTCAAATTTTAACGAAATACGCAAACTGATCTAAACTACAGCATCGCAAACGGAACTATGTACGCGGATGCAGAAAATTAACGAAGCACAGGCAAGAGTCTACACGACTCGAAAAATCAATCAAAATAAACGGTGGCTCTATGGAATCTACGACGGATATCGCTAAACGTATGAAAATAGCAACGCCGAAATTCAAAGGTCTAGCAAGCGAAAGACCTATGAAATTCCTGTCAGAACTAGAGAATTATATTAAGTTGGTCAAACCGGAAGACTATGAACTAAAATACGTAATATCTCAAGCCTTGGAAGGCGACACGCACAACTGGTGGTATCTGCTCCAAGCAGAGGTGGATAGTTTCAAGACGTTTTCGACGCGCTTCAGGAAACGTTAGTGGAACAATCAGATCCAGAGAACGAATGACCATTAAGTAGAATTTGGACAATACAGCCCTGGGTTGCAAAGCCGTGTCAGCTATGCCACTTATATGTTCGGTCTAGCCCGCGAGCTAGAGCTAAATATAGAAGAATACGCGAGCACGAGAACGAGCATGAAATCCACTAGTTCTCTCACGGTTGTCAATGAACAACGTTGACGTGCAAGAGTGAACCGTGTTCTCCTCTGTTTGTTGACATCAGGACAAAACAAAGAGACTGGGAGAGTCTTTCAAGTGTGCGAAAGTGCGCGTGTGGTGTAGGTGCAGCGTGTTGGCACTAGGAATTGCCAAAGCCTAGGACGAGTCAGCGGCCGAGTTAGGATGCCAGCCAGTCCACCACATCAAAAGGACCAGGGTAAGCAGTAGCGACGGCGAGGAAGACCCGAAACAGCCAGCTACCGCAAGGCCCAGGAGTCTAGGAGGCGGCCACGGGAGCACCGACGGCCGTCCAACAGGATCCTTGAGAGAAAAGAGATAGAGAGTGAGTGCGAGAGAGCCAGCCGTCAGTGAACTGGATCTGGGTCTGCAGCCTGTTGTCTGCTGCACGAGCGCGGCTCGTGTGTGTGCGTGCGTGCGTGCATAAGCCCTGCATGTCTACATTGCCTGTGGAAAGCACTACAGCCACCGCGTTGTAGGAAAGGGCTGGACAAAATAGTGAACTGTAATTATTGTGAGTAATCAGTTTCCCCTATCCCCGCGTTCTCCTAAACGTTTTCAATTGCGCCAAATCTTACGAATAAAGAAAAATCCTAGTGCATGCAAGGTACAAGGTGTTGCGCACCTGTGTTGGGAGGCACAGCATCATAACTTCTAAGTATGAAATATTGTCATTTAAATCCACACCTTCGGTCTCCTAATCTTGTGTAAGCTACTCAGAGCCCTTCCATAACAAAAAAGACTGCTTGCAGCTGTACTGTCTCGAACCCTCTGGTTGCACAATCAGCTGGATTATTCTGCAACTGGACATATCTTCATTTTGCTCCAGGTGGAGTCAACATTATTTTGTTAGCTCTGTTTGCCACTTGGACGGATGACTTTTAACCAATCCAATACAAATTGAGTCTGAACAACACTAAATAGCACTCAGCTCCAGGACCAAACCATCTAATATACGATTCAGAAATTTTACAAGCGGTCACAGTTCTGTCATGTGACTATATCCACCGAAGAACTGTAGCCTTAGCAATATATCTTTCTCACCCACTTTCAATCCTGGACGAATTATGTCAGCATACACTTCAGCGATCAATATCGACGCTTCCTACAAAGGCTAGCACAAATTAGATTTTCAGTATTCCTCACAAGAAAGGACTATGCTAAACAAAATAAGATAAAAAAATGTGAGTAGGGCTAATCATTGTAGGAAGCAAAGATTTGTTCGAACTTTTTGAACCTCTGAGAAATTTAAAGAAGCAGATTTATCCTTGCCTGCTGTCGATGTGTCACCTGATCTGATTCCTTAAGAAAGCTCTGTATATAGTTAAAAGTTATAAATAGAACACCAGCTGATGGACGTAGTCAACTAAATCTAAAATTTAGAACACATGAAAAAAAATGAGCCTTTGCACAAGACGCAATCACTACCGTTTAGAGTATAAACTTTGTCAAAAGAAGTAAACGTATTGGTACCAGAAACATTTACGGAGACTGATTTCTGCTCGTAGTCTTGTTTACAATCTGAGCTTTTTGGACACTGTCCTACGAGACTTGGATTGAGCTCAATCAAAGGAGCTGATTGCCATTTCTAAACAGGTGTAGTAGCTTAGACACAAGATACCGGTCCCTCAATCTTTGTTATCAATTTTTAACGTCGAGATACGACACTTTCATAAAATACCGCACAAATTCGTCCTAATATCTATCTAAAGTACCGAATCTAGATTTACAAAAAGCTTCCCACCATTCCTTGTCTTGCCCGTTTTACGCATAGAATTAGTAACGACGAGAAACGCTGCAAGCTATTATACTAAATACCTGCCTTTATTGAAGAACTGGAGCGATAACGAACACAAGCGCAGACAGCTACTGGTAATAAGCAAGATAGGGAGCAAGAGAGAAAAGGTACTCTCCTGCTAACGTTACTACAACCAACTATTCCGGTGCCAATGAAGCCCACCTACTTCCAGCGTCAAAAATGGCTATCGGAAAAAGTCTGGCTAAACAGCGTCCGTCTTCTCCAAACACATCAAACTCTCAAAATGATTGTCGACGGTCAGTGTCCCTCTTAAGAGTTGTGATTAAGGGGATGTCGCTAAAAACACTATTTTTCTATTACATATAACTCTTAAAATAAAGCTTGTAATGAAAAACCAAGCTTGTAGCGCTCTTGTGTTATGTTTAATAAATCATTCTATTAAGGGAAATTTCGATCAAACGTTTAGTTTTTCTAAAATCTTGGGAATACGAACAGATGTTTACGCGTACTCCTGCGATTGCAGCGCCAACTTTAAAATCTAATTTTACATAAAACTTTTTAAATAAAGCTTGCAAATAAAAAACCGAGTCTGAAGCGCCGTAATGTTAAGTTTAATAAATCGTTCTACCGAAAGAAAATTTCGATCGTACTTTTTGTTTTTCTTAAAGTTTGGAAATACAAAATACCTCGTGGCGGATTTGCAAAGCTTTAGCGCCGACACCCCATCAAACTTAAAGTCTAATTAACTTTTTCTTTTGGAGAGATACTACATTAAACTCAATAGGATAACGCTGTGCTGTTTACATTAATTGAAAATAAAGTAATAAAAAGTTTAATGTTAAATTAAGATACTATTTAGTTTTACGGTTAACGCTGGGATCGCGTAAACACCAATTCGTATTTCAAAAATTGTTGAAAATTTAAGAGTCTAATTGACAACCTTTTGCAGTAGAATAATTCTTTGAATATATCTCTATTATGATCTGATCTCGGTTTTTCATATTCTCGCTCCCTACAAAGACTAGCACTTTTCAAATTCCCCTGGAATCCCCCCCCCCCCCCCCCCGGGGCTTTACGCTAAAAAATTGATGATATATATAAACGCCGAAGTAGTACATAGTACATAGTAACATTCACATGCAAAGAGTCAGCTAGTACAACAATTATTAAAGTTTTTCTCATACTATAAAGAGCAGTAGTTTGAGCCCTGAAACGTGCTAGTCGTCGCGGCAAACAACGAAACATACTAGTCATCGACGCGAGTTCTGAAATCTACTACTCTTCGTAGGGACCGACGATATATACTTTATTTAAAAGTTAACTTTATTTAAAAAAGTTTTATGGACCAGAAAAATAATATTTTCAGCCTTTCATTGTAAAAGCGTTTCGATAAAATATTTGTAACAATAAAAAGCTGCATTTTGAAAATATCTACAACTTTTTTACATCTGATAAATATGAATAAGAAACAAAACTGGGAGAGTGTAAATAATTCAACCTTGTAAATAATTCACCAAATCGATGTTAATGACGTTTCGTCGGTATAAAATTAAAAAAAAAACATTTGCCAATTCTTTGGCACGCTTCCTCCAACAAAATTTATAGTTCAAAAAGATAAAATATTGTTTAAATATACAGTATAATTATAATTTTAAAATATTTTCGATCTTACTTATTTTACATACAGGCTGGGCCATTTTAATCAAACCAGTCTAATAACTCCTAAATTAAGCAATGAACAGAAAAATTGTTCAGATGAAAGTTGTCCAGGATCAAGGGGGACATCTTTTTGTGCAATTAGTTTTGACCTTAAAATCAAATTTGAAGGTCATTTGGAGGTCAAATTTTTTTTTAAAATAGGAACCCCTATTTTTGATAGCAGATTCAGAAAGAACAGGAAATTTTACGTCCGAAACGTCCGAAAGTCAACATCCTCTAAAAGCTCTGGCAGTCGATCTCTGAGCAATGCCAAATAGCTATTCTGGTTAACATTTTGACCGAAAAAATATGGCCCAATCAGGTAACCATTAATGATCCCATACCACACCATTAAACTCCATCGGTTTTGATGGTCAATAGCCCTGTACCAGTGGGGATTTACAGGTGACCAGTAGTGACTATTGTGCCTATTTAATTGACCATCACTGCGAAATATAGCCTCGTCAGAGAACATAACAAATCTGAAAAAATCTGGATCATTTTGTAAAACTCCTAAAGCCCACTGGCAAAAGTTAATACACATTAGAAAATGGCGTGGCCTCAGCTCATGAACTAATCTTATGTGGTAATCGTGATAGTGGAGATTATTGAGAATTCTCAATGCTGTTCTTCGTGGTATACCGATTTCTCTTTCAATTTGTCGACTACTAATTTGTGGATTGAAATGAACAGCTGCTAAGGCGGCTATAACATTAGGATCATTTTCGTTGTATTCGTGGTGTCTGCGTTGACGACGAAGATGTCCATCACGAGCTCTTCAAAGTAATCCGAGTAATGTGTCGTGAGTAGGACGCCTTCTTAGAGGAAAGCGTTCAGCGTAGAGTCGCACCGCGGCTCTGGCATTGTTTTGGGTTTCGCCTAAGATCATTATCATATCAACAATTTCATTGGATTGATAATCGCCCATGTTGAAAATTTTGTTTATAATAAGAAAAACTATTTTATTTACATTCACTCTTTATTGAAATTGAAACTAAACCAAAATAAGAAAGTGACAACAAAAAAGGAGAAATTTTCAAACTGTATAATTTTTAAATCAAATTTGTAACTTCTTATTTTCTTACGTTAAGACATTGTGATTTAAATTGAAGACAGCGTGAGAACAATCGTTACAATTTATATTAGATTAAAGAAATTCAACTTAAAAAAAAACATCTAAACTGGAAATGATGCACTTTGGCAAATACAATTATTAAAAATTTTTTTTAATATTACGAAAGCAAAATGATGTTTAATATTTTATCTTAAATAATGTATTTTTTAACATCCTACCTTTATTGTTTAACCATTTTTTACGCTTTTAAAATGTTAAACTTTTACTTGACTCTGCTTCGACCGTGAATGAATTGACAACATTTTTAACGTTCCATTTCCCACTCCCAGAACTCAGATATTTAAAATTATCATGTTTACTTCAAAATTTACTTTTGACCACTAAAAATTTGTTAACGAATGTTAAACAAGCATCCTAGTGAGAGGCAAGGGGACTCACAGTAAACAAGCACCCCAGTGAGAATCAAGGGGACTCACGTTAAAAAAGCACCCCAAAGGGAACATAATCCTAATACATCCACGTCGTTGTTCCTGGGTAGCGATGAAATTAGGGAATTATTTTGTTTTCAATGTAAATATTTTCATGGTCATTGTCACATTGGGTTTGAATATTCATCATAAAAGTACATTAACTACGATTATTCAGAAAATGCGATTAAATAGCAATTACAGTATTTCTTAACATTTGACCTAGAAATGACCTTGTGAAGGTCATGAAAAAAATTTTGAAATACCGTTTCGGACGTAAAATTTCCTGTTCTTTCCGAATCTGCTATCAAAAATAGGGGTTCCTATTATTGATAGCAGATTCGGAAAGAACAGGAAATTTTTAGTGGTCAAAAGTAAATTTTGAAGTAAACATGATAATTTTAAATATCTGAGTTCTGGGAGTGGGAAATGGAACGTTAAAAATGTTGTCAATTCATTCACGGTCGAAGCAGAGTCAAGTAAAAGTTTAACATTTCAAAAGCGTAAAAAATGGTTAAACAATAAAGGTAGGATGTTAAAAAATACATTATTTAAGATAAAATATTAAACATCATTTTGCTTTCGTAATATTAAAAAAAATTTTTAATAATTGTATTTGCCAAAGTGCATCATTTCCAGTTTAGATGTTTTTTTTTAAGTTGAATTTCTTTAATCTAATATAAATTGTAACGATTGTTCTAATTTGAATCCTGATATCTTTTCAACTAAACGGTTTTATGAGCTGCAAAATAAACCTAGCCGAGGTGATCAAAAAATCGATATTTTACCAAATTCAGAACCAGAAAACATATATGCATGTCAAATTTTATTACGATCGATCGCGTGGTTCTAGAATTATGACGGTATACGCACACACACACACAGCTATCTGCACTCCAAACACCTCCAAATGCGTTTCTACGAAGTTTCAGCGAAACGGAATATTGTACTATTACAAAGCTGTCTCTTAGGAGGATGCAAAAATTATTACAATTTATAAATAACATTGCATAAAAGATTACAACTCTTCCACTATTGGTTCTTATTAATATTTGTGTTAACATGGAGAGTAACCAGTATAATTTTGTTTTACATCTGACATTTTCATGTAAAAGTCCGTCAATTTACTATTATGAAAGGAATTCCCGAAAAACTTTGTGCCTGACTGACTAAAGTCTCTTAGAGATAATCATAACAACAAAATTTTTATTTAAAAATACACGTGAAAATCGAACTTATGGTGCCCGAATTTCAAAAAAAACGTTAAGGATCAGAATAAAAAAAATGTTTTTTAGTTTGTGCGAGAGGGGACTTCGCCTACAATAGCAGCGTGATCGGTCAAATTGCATGAGATATTGATTACACACATTCTTCGCTAAGAAAAATATGAGGCACATGCGTACCGCGTCATGGAATAATCTAGATAACTTCTTAGCATAAATAGGTAGTAATATAATTGGAAATTAGAAAGATAATTAAGCATGATAATCTATTCACCTGTATCCAACTACAAATATCATCAAAACTTCCATCTTTTAAAACTAATGATAATTTGCTTTGAATCTGCTCGACATTCCAAACAGAATTGTCATTCTTAAAGTTTGCACGATTGTCTTCAGTCAAAAAGTTAAATTTCTGTAAACAAAAAAATAAATTGTAAGTTGCATACATTATTCAGATAAAAGTAAATAATTAAGCGATGTAATATTGCATGGTTAAAAACTGTTCAGCATATTACGGATTTTGACGGAGAATAGGAAGGACTTAATCATAGGAACTATGTGGAAAACAAAACACTTATTTTTATTGTTTATGTTATTAAAAATTATTCTGCAATACACGCTCGTAAAATCCATTTTATTTCTTTATTTCTTGTAAAGCTGGGCTTAAGTAGCTTTTTATTCACTAATATATTTTATTCGCGATTAAACTATAATAATAATATAATAATAAACTATAATACATCGTCTGTATGAGTGCACGAATGCAGTCGCACAGGCGTTATACATATACGTAAATGCCAAAGTATATATGAACATGGGACATTACACAGGGAATAAAGGGGCTATTACAGTTCAGTCGTAAATAAACATTATTAATACTATAATGTAATTAGTGGTTTATTCTTACGTAATTTTTAATAATTTCATCAATTCTTTTCGGATCGTCAGTAAAATTAGTCCAATCTAGTTCACTTTTTATCCAGATTTCGGATACCCACGAAGGCCCTTTTACGTCTAACAGCTCCGATAACAATTCCGCTACCAATTCTAAAACATCAATATCACCTCGTATTTTTGCTAATGACCTTAATTCTGCGAGTGGGTACGTATTGTTTAAGGTTGGATGCACTGTAAAAAAAGAAGTTATTAGAATCAGATAATTTTTAGAATATAAATATTCAAAATAATTAATACATTTTCAGCCCTGTTGAGCTATTGAATCCAGCATGGATACCATTTATAGATAAAAATTTCATCATGTATCAGTTATTATATAAATGTCGATTTAAGGAGGTTCTATCGGTACACAAGTAGTCAAAACAGTGTATGTCACAGCTTGTGCTTGCTTAGCGAAGTGTACGTAGATCTGGCAACGCCGCACGTCGTCTTCTGCTGCGCAGTCTGCTGTCGCCATGTTTACCTGTTAACTAATGCGAGAAAACGACTTTCAAAAATGAGTGAAAAGCAGCAAAGGTTTTATTGGAAAGGCAAGCTAATATCGAATTAAGTCTACAAAATACGGTGTGAGCAATCAAAAATTGCAAAAAATATTCAGAAGATAGTGAAAGAAAAATGTGCAGTTGATAACCTAAAATATGACTCCGATTCCAAAGTTTCAAATACCATTGCAAGTCGTAGAATCGTTCATGTACAAACCCTTGTAGAACAACTAATCTGCAAGAAATGCGATTTAGTTTTATCTTTAACGGACACTTTTGAAGAGAAGCGAGTTGGATTGGCTTCAATATTTTATGTCATGTGTCGTACATGCACAGTGATTTTAAGTGTGTGTACTGATAAACAACATCATGTCGCTGGTCAAAATTTACATTTTGACACAAACACGAAAGCTTTAATAGGTACGTGTGTTTTCATAAAAAATCTATGTACTAATCTAATGAAAAATAAATAGTGTTTCAGTTATTATTACATGATTTTAGGTACGCTGAATGAATGAATAGGCAATACACACTTAAACAAGTTTCTGTCTGGTTTAAACATACCAGAATTCAATTACAGCACTTTTAAAACTCATGAAAAAGAAGTTAGCAAAATTTTGGAGGAAATGGCTCAAAAAAGTTGTAAGAGAGCAACTCCGGATAAAAGAGAAATGACAATCAATAATGTTGGCACAATACAACGCTTGTTGTAAGTGATAATGAGTGAATAGTTTGCAGCTTATATTTAAAAGTGATTTTTTTATGTGAGTGAGTGATGCTTTTTATATTGCAATTGTATACATAATGAATAAACAGTCAATCTGCTGAGTATGCATGAATGATATGTGACAATTAATGAACTTTGTAATTTAATTTTTTAAATGTTGTGATAATTAAAGGATAACTCGCTAATTGTAAATTTGAATCATCAACATGAATGGAAAAATGAATTTAATAAAATGATTGTAACAATTATTTTAATTTCATACTTTCAGGTCATTACATCTGCTAAACACCTTCATATTTGCAGACCTTCCCATCTCTATCGAATGTATTTCCGTTAGTATTTACCCAAAAATACTTCACAAGTATTAATAATACCTTGAACTTTACACTTGTTTGTATGCGATTTCTAAGCCAACTTTGCACATTACTGATGATAGCAGCTGACGCGAGAAGACGAGAGAGCGAGAGAGAGAGAGAGAGAGAGAGAGAGAGAGAGAGAGAGACTGAGAGAGAGAGAGAGAGAGAGAGAGAGAGAGAGAGAGAGAGAGCGGGGAGATGCAAGCGAGGTTAGGTGCGTTGGACTGCGTGCAACGTTGCCAAATGACCGCCGGAAAAAAATTGCGATATTTTTTGTATGATGATTCATTTTTTAAGACTTTGAACCCATGATCGATCATTTTTAACGTTAAAATCTATTCCTAATTCGTTTTTCAACCTATGAAAAAAATTTCGAAAGCATCGTACTGTTAGTTCGTTTTATATAGCGTAAAGGAAGTGACTCCCCATAAGACTCAATGTTAAAATTGAAAATATTAAAGTATGTTTTTCTCGCCTTTCAGAGCCTCCAAATCGTTATGTTAGATCCATTATCGATAGAACCTCCTTAATAAAAAAGTAACATAGTGGCTTACCTAAAATTTTGGCGAAATATTTCCATAATTTCGGAATATCTATTATTAGATCACCAGAAGCTTCAACTATTTTATCCAAGCTGAAAAAAAAAAGATATTTACTTCTGTTCCTTTTTACATCGTTATAACTAAATTATATTTTGTATGATAATTATGGAAACTGGGAGAATATTTAAAAGACATCCGGAGAAAAAATTACTGTTTTTCAATAATAATCTCTCTATATTTTAAAAAAAGTTTGCCGCTGCCGTTCAGAAATTTTCTCCCTCAATTTATCCCCCCCCCCCCCTCAATTTAGGACTGTAGACGCCTCTTTTCACCACCCCTTTATGTAGGCCTAACTCTCGTGAAGGTAATAAAGTTATACATTCTCGACTATTATTCAGTTTTGAATTTTTTTATTCATCGTTTTTGTGTGCGCGTGAGTGTGAGTATGTAGATGGCCGGGAAGAACAACGCGGAGAGCACGTCGCCGAAGACGGTCATCGCGCTTAGCTGCTCCGCCAGCGCGAAGGTCCTGCTTGAGCAGACTAGGACAGCATCAACATGCCTTAAAAAGTTACACGCTGCTGCATATTTCCATGCTGGCGGACAACCACGGCGCGAGGAGGCTGCTGATAGAAAATGGCGCGGACGTCAACGTGAAGGACTCGACCAGCGCCAAGTCTGCTATACACTACTAATTTCACCTTCTTTGACTGCAGCACGCACAGCCCTTACATGTAGTGCGATTCCTCCAACTGCTCCTGCGACTGGTGCGTCGACGGGTACAGGTGGACCCACGACATCTTCGAAGGGGTGGACCAGCTTTCTGTTGAACCATCAATGCCACCAATTCTAAGATGATTCTCGTCTCGTCCAGCATTAAGAAGACCATACGAATCAAGGGATCATAGAGATACGTATAGCGTAATATACAAGCAATCATCGATAAAAGAGCGAACAGCTCGATACAATTTTCACTCTCTTTTGCAGCAATTCATCGTCTACACCTGCTTCGTCTGTAATTTTAACATCGAAGACCGAGTCACAAGTGTTAACGCTCAGCTGTTCGCCAATACAATCTACTGCGATGACACTGAATTCTAGTATAAGTCGCTCCAACCAAACATAACTGTGCCAGGGAAGGTTCCAAGCCTCTCGAAAATCCGAACAATTGTTATCTGCAGGTGATTGACGTTCTTTCTACTCTCATATGCTGTATTAAAACGTCACTGATCTGATTTCCCAGGTGTCGCGATATGGCCAAAAATTGCGGCATGTGTCTGTCACTAGCGGAAAAGTACAGCTGCAGTTGGTATGACGTCAGACCGTTACAAGGTCAAGGAGCAGTGCAACAAGGGCGGCAGCCCCTGGCTCGATCATAATCAGAATTGTCTAACAAGGAAAGGTACCCAACCCGAACTCACCAATTTTAATGATTTTCATATATGTTGTAGAACATAAAAAAATAAGAGACACGTATTTTTTTTTATCGGCTAATTTTCACTTTTAAGGGGTAAAAACCTCCCCTAAAGTTAACCCCCAAAAAGCGTTTTTTTTAAATATCTCGGCTTAAAATTAATATTTTTCAATGAAACAAATTGGAGGTTATTTCTTACAAAAAGAGCAAGTATTTCATGGTGATTTGAAGAGTAAGGGTAGCATCCCCTATTTTTTAGGGGTTGAAAACATATATTTTTTGGCATAATTTTATAATAAAAATGTTTAAACCGACTAAAAAAAATTGGAAAAAATGTTTAAACATCCTTAATAACAAAATTTAGTTGACGTCTTTCGGTGTTTTCATAAATATTACCCCTAAGGGGGTAAACCACCCCTAACACAAAATAACTGTAAATATGTAATTCAATACATAATATTTCGTAGAAAGTTTGTATATAGAGGTTTTCGAGGTCGCTGATTACAAATCTGTTATCAGATTTTGAAAATTCAAAATGGCGGATCCAATATGGTGGACGGAAATATCGAAAAAAAATTTTAACTTTCAAAAAAACTTGTTTACAAATGTGTGATCTTTGTAGCCTGTACATGTGAACTAAAGAGCCTTAAACCCTAAACCCCTAAAGAACAAATAGGCTAAATGGTTGTGCATTTTAACCAAACGACTCCAAACCCCTAACCTCCAGACAAGCCGAAGGCCTATGCTTTACCGTAGACACGAGTATAGACATATTACCGATATTTTATTCTATCATTTTGTATGTAACAAATAACGTCTCGTTTTATGTTTCAATGAAAGATTATTTATTTTTCTGCTTTTATAAATTAGCATAATTTCAAAAGTAATTTCATAAATTATAAAGTATTTCATAAATTGCATAATTATATAATTTTATAAATTCAAAAAGTCCACACTTTTTTGCAAATGAAAAAACATAGGTTAATAAAATTAGTTTATCAAACTCTTTTGCGTTTTGTAATAAAATTTAATGTTGTCAAACTTGGGAGTTTTTCATTGTTACAATTATTTCGTAAGCCAAACGTTTTTTAGATGAATTCTCGAAGTAATGATTATTGTATCTATAGTAAAATATTTACAGTCTGGAATTCCATAATAATACTATTTGATACGATTTAATGAATTTATCAAAAAATCTAAATTTAATAATAAATATTATTCTGATTATTATTATTATTTTTCATTATCATTGCTATTATCAGTATTACTGTTATTATTGCTATTGCAATTATGCTTATTCTTCTTCTTCTTATTATTATTATTATATTACTATGATAATTTTTGTTATTGGTAAAAATACATAAAAGAATATTAATACTCGAACTTCATTTGCAATTAAAGAACACGTTGTTATTGAAAGGGAATTTTATATGCATTCATTAGTTTAATGAATGTTATCGTACATTCAATGATAATTCCACAGATAAATGTCTTTCACTCATAAAAGTTGTTGACAATATGTGCGAATCAGTATGTTCTTTTTTTAGATTGTTTTCATCGAGTGTTTACCTCAGCTGCCTGTGTTATTTTTTAGGCAGTGAGTGAGTTTTGTGGGTATTCTAGTTCGATGCCGGAAAGTACGAATAGTACGTCTTTTTGTTTGTCAGTGGTATCATACAGTTGTAGAAAATTTTCTTTAGTGATTTTATATATATTTACATTATTCAATTTCAAAGTGAATAAAAGTTGAATAAAACCAAAAATAGAGTTTTCCGAACATCACAAAGTGGAACGAGAATTCTTCTCCAATGCATAAATTAATGATTTGATTCAATTTACATTCACTCGTTTTATTCTGGTAGAAATGTAGCAGTCGTGCCTTACATGCAAAAACACAGCTTGTATAAATTTTACCGCTTGTTTTCATTTTAGATTGAAAAATGAAAATTAATCCGTTAAACGTTCTAAACTTATTATTAGCATACTTTCAAGCGTTAAACATACCAGATAGTGTCACGAATTATCACGAAACAGAGTTGGCCGAAAAAATAAAAGAAATTTTAATAGATGCAACACATGATTTCAACGATGTAAAAATGATTACTGATGACTCTTTGGATTTTCAAGAAGAGTATAAAGACCATAATGTGGAAATAATTGAAGATGAAGTGCAACATCATTTTCCTGATCCGGATATAGCACCAACAAATCAATGTACAGCAGATAATGAAGAACTAGATTTTGAATACAAAAAAAGAGCTGTAGAATTTTGGAGAAGTAGCAAAACGAAGCAAAATTTAAGTCTCAAAACAGTGCAAAACAGATTCAAAAAAGTATCATCTATTAGTCAGCTACGTCGTTGGGCTCATTCAATTAATAAAGGTGGCACGTATAGAGAAAAAGTAGCACAAATTTGTCAGTATACCCTGGATAATTTTCAAGCAGCTCTCGACAGTGGTTCAATTATCCATGATGAAGATATAATTCGATGGGCCTTACAAGCTAAAAAAGAAATTGGTTTTGATGATATTAGATTCAAAGCTTCTAAACATTGGTTACTCAACTTTAAGCAAGCACACCGAATAGTTTCTAGGAAAATAAATAAGTTCATAACAAGAAAAACACTAGAAAGTAGTGCAGAACTTACGGCTAAAGCTGAAGCATTTATCGATGACGTTAAATCGTGTATACCAAGGATTGGACTCGAAAATTTGTATAATACAGATCAGAGCGGATTTCAGCTAGAAATGCATTCTGGAAGAACATTAGCAGTAGAAGGAGAAAAGCAAGTGCAATGTCTGGTACAGTCAATTTCAGCAACAACGCATAGTTATACTATACAGCCACTAATATCAGCTACTGGACAACTGTTATCACCGCTATTTCTTATTTTAAAGGAACCAAGTGGCAAGTTTGGCCCTATTGTAGAACAAAACATATTTAGACCAGAAAACGTGTACGTGGAAGCATCCAAATCTGGAAAATTAACAACAAGTAAGGGAACTAATAACAATTTTTACATTGTAATATCGTTGATCAGTTAATTAGTAAGTCGTTTAATTGCAGATCACTTCAAAATCTGGTTGGAAAAAATATTTTATCCCTATGTAGGCCATCACTCAATACTATTACTTGATTCTTGGAGTGGTCATTGTGACAAAGTTATAGAAGAAACAATGCCACAAAATAAAATTATTAACATAAAAAAATTCCAACTGGAACCACAGGAAAAATACAACCACTTGATGTCTATGGATTCCGTATTTGGAAAAACTTTGTCCGAACATTTTCTGATAATGTAATGTTAATGGATCATGATATGAATTTACATGTGAGAAATAATATAATTAAACTTCAATCATTGGTTCACAACCAACTGTCTTCACCGAGATATATAGATTTGTTTAAATATTCCTGGTATAAAAGCGGTTACGTCAATGAAAAACCAGATAAATTTGATAATCCTATAGATTTCAGTTTTGGAAAGTCTTGTGCAACACATTGTGAAATAGAAGGGTGCACAAACATTGCAATTGTACGATGTGGTTCGTGCAAAAAAGCATTGTGCTTTAAACACTTTTATGAGGACTACCATTATTGTAAAAACATCGTAAAATAATATATTTTATGCTCAATACAAAAAATGCACTATGGCAAAAGATACAAGATTGTAGATTATTATTATACTCTAATATTATAAACAAAAATACATTATAAGTTGAATTTACAATAAAGGAATTTCAATAACATTCTGATAACAATTTCTACGGAAATTATAAAACTGCTTCACACACAGAATTTTCTTGTTTACAAATTTAGGAATTTGAGGTGGTTTGGTTAAAAAGCACAACCATTTAGCCTATTTGTTCTTTAGGAGTTTAGGGTTTAAGGCTCTTTAGTTCACATGTACAGGCTACAAAGATCACACATTTATAACAAGTTTTTATGAAAGTTAAAATTTTTTTTCGACATTTTCGTCCACCACATTGGTTCCGCCATTTTGAATTTTCAAAATCTGATATCAGATTTGCAAAGAGCGATCTCGAAAACCCTTATATACAAACCTTCTACAAAATATTATGGATTGAAGTATACTTATAGTTATTTTGTGTTAGGGGTGGTTTACCCCCTAAAGGGTAGTATCTATGAAAAAATCGAAAAACTTAATTTGTTTATTATAGATGTTTACAAATTTTTTCCATTTTTTTTAGTCGTTTAAAACTTTTTTATTATATAAAATTTTTTTTCGATATTTCCGTCCTATTGGTTCCGCCATTTTGAATTTTCAAAATCTGATAACAGATTTGTAATCAGCGACCTCGAAAACCTCTATATACAAACTTTCTACGAAATATTATGTATTGAATTACATATTTACAGTTATTTTGTGTTAAGGGTGGTTTACCCCCTTAGGAGTAATATTTATGAAAACACCGAAAGACGTCAACTAAATTTTGTTATTAAGGATGTTTAAACATTTTTTCCAATTTTTTTTAGTCGGTTTAAACATTTTTATTATAAAATTATGCCAAAAAATATATGTTTTCAACCCCTAAAAAATAGGGGATGCTACTCTTACTCTTCAAATCACCATGAAATACTTGCTCTTTTAGTAAGAAATAACCTCCAATTTGTTTCATTGAAAAATATTAATTTTAAGCCGAGATATTTAAAAAAAACGCTTTTTGGGGGTTAACTTTACGGGAGGTTTTTACCCCTTAAAAGTGAAAATTAGCCGATAAAAAAAAATACGTGTCTCTTATTTTTTTATGTTCTACAACATATATGAAAATCATCAAAATCGGCGAGTTCGGGTTGGGTACCTTTCCTTGTAAGTTCGAAAATCGTCAGGTTCGAGTAACTCCTAATAAAACAACGCAGATTCTTCAATATGCATATGACTTGGATATAGTGTGCGATAATGGTGAAACGGAAACAAGAAATGCGGAAATTCTCTTTAAAAAAATATATGATCATGGGTAAAGTGGACTTTGACAAGGAAGATGGAGATCTTAGAGCCGTAAATTTTACTTTTGAAAAGGTGACAAATTCATGTATTTATGCACGACTATAAATGATCCAGACAGAATTAAAGCCAAGATTAATAACAGACTCTATTCGGTTATGCTTGCTTCTACGCCGTGAACAAAATACCAAAGTCGAAGCTACTCTCTAAACATCACTAAAGGCGAAACGCTTTGCTTTTCACATAAGACACTTGCCGATATTTAAAGGTTCGCTGATGAACACACACATAGACACACATACACACACAAAGTATGCAGATATACAAATATTGTGGATAAATTAATTTAACTGTAATGGGGTAAGACTTGACGATGAGAGGAAACATCATCTTTTTTTCCTGTTCTAATTACCGGTTGCGTTATCAGATGGTATTTTTAATATACTGACCATGCTTTATAGATGAAATTCGTATTCTTTGATAACAGATCAATTTTTCAGATTCGTCAATTGCATAATCTAAATAAAACTACTCAGTTTCATTCGAATACTTTCATTGATCTGCTGCAGTAAAAAATAATGTTGAATTTTAATGACCATTGATTTGTGTATAAAAGATTTTAGGGATTGTAATGATAATAACATGTTAATAATACGATTAGAAAATAATAAACAACGGGACCTGTTTCGCAATAGCATTATTCCTGCATTACGGGATAATACTTATTTAACATGTTGGGTCAGTATTTATTTGTTTCTGTTCCTTTTTGCGTGTAACAGGCCTAATCTTTAGTCACGACAGTGGCAGCCCTACTGAAAAAAATCAGACGACAATCTACTGAAAATCAGCTGATAATCATGCCAAAACGTCAGCTGATTATCAGGTGATTTCAGCTCAGTATTTGTAATAAAGCTGATAGTTATAAATAGTATAGAGTAACCTCTAATATATTTATGATAAGTTGTTTAAAATAAGTAAAATTTATAAATTTCACATAACGAGGGCCAGTACTGTTGTTATCATCAGGATGATAACACGAAAACTCTAGCTGTGAGCTCCAACATTTTTTTTTTTTGACACTTAAAAAAAATTTCATTTAAATTAAATTATAAAAACAAAAATATTGGAGCTCGCAGCCAGAGCTTCTGTGTTATCGTCCTAATGGTAATACCAGTACTGCACACACACACTGGGCAGTAAAGTCGGGCAGCCAAAGGACGAACGAAAGAGGACAAGCGCTGTTGGAAGTGACCACCAAGCGATAATAATGGAGATAAGAATATTAAAACAGAGATCTAACGGGAGGGCAACGACAAAAAGAGTCGGTCGGAAAACGAAGGATTATGATAAGGAGACATTCCTGATGGCTCTAGAAGAAATAAAGCTGTCTGGATCTGCGAATGATAAGGTCGTGCAGATAATGGGAAATATTACCTGAGCCTGTGACGCTACAATGCCAACGAGAACCTCCAACAATAGACAACCGCTAATATACTGGTGGGATAAAGAAATCGACGCGGCACACAAAGAGTGTCATCGAATCAGAAGACGGGAGAAGACTGGTCGTGGTAAAGAAATACTAGACGCCCTAAATAAAGAAATGAAGAATGCTAAACGGATACTCAAGAGGAAAATCGGAGAGAATAAACGACGGTGCCTGAAAGAGTTACAGGACGAGGTTGAGCTGGACCCCTGGGGGCGACCGTACCAAGTGGTAATGAAGAAGATAAAGGCAGGTTATATCCCCCTCTCCTAAAAGCCCGGAATTGATGGATCGTATTGAGACCACACTGTTTCCCTTTTAACTAGAAGTAACAGCTATTCCTTAAGCGGAGACAAATGAAGAAACCATTCCAGCAATCACCACGGAGGAATTACTGGCTGCATGCGAAAGAATTTGGAACATCAAGGCTCCAGACCTGGATGGCATACCCAATATTGCTTTGAAACAAGCTTTACAGGCACGCCCCGATGTCTTTGTGGACTTGTACAACTCATGTCTTAAAGAAGGGACGTTTCCTACGAACTGGAACAAGCAACGCCTAGTGCTACTACCAAAAGGAGATAGGCTGGAGAAGCTTCCTTATACAGACCACTCTGAACGCTGGACACCCCGGGCAAGATCTTAGAGCGTATAATCGGCGTTAGAATGGACGAAGTCAAAAACCAGGCGGACTTGCGGAATATCAATACGGCGTCAGGAAAAAAACGCTCCACTCTTGATGCCATAAGCTTCGCAGTTGACACCGCTAAAACTGCAACAGAAGGAAAAAGATGAAAAGGAGGATCCAAGAAGTACTGTGCTATTATTACACTGGATGTTAAAAATGCGTTTAACTCAGCCAGCTGGGGCAAGATACAGGAGGCACTACGGAAAAAAGAGGTACCCGCATATATAAGAAGTATTATGTCTGACTACCTGAAAGACAGAACCCTTTTGTATGACACAGAGAGCGGCACGGAATATCAAGTAACCGGAGGGGTCCCACAAGGGTCAGTGCTCGGCCCACTATTGTGGAACATCATGTACGATGGCGTACTTAGGCTAGAGCTACCCGAAGGTGCAACAGTTGTAGGGTTTGCAGATGACATTGCAGTAGTGGTAGTAGCAAAGCAAAAGGAAGAGGGGACGGAAATCGCTAAGCGAGGCAGTAAGTATAATCCACGATTGACTAAAGCAGACTGGACTTGAGCTTGCTAGCCATAAAACGGAGGCTATTCTTATATCCAGTAGAAAGAAAATAGAGACAATAACGCTGTCAGTGGACGGACACGGAATAAACTCAGCCGACCATTAAGTACCTGGGAATCACCATAGACGCCAGACTAACGTTTAAGCAGCATCTTGATAGGGCGAGCAATAAGGCAGCAAAAGTCAGTGCTGCACTATCGCGACTAATGCCAAATGTAGGTGGGCCAACGCAGGGCCGAAGGTTACTCCTAGCCAGTGTAACTACATCAATTATGTTATATGGTGCCCCAATATGGGCGGACGCTATGTTGGTGAAGTCCTATGCACGAAAGCTGTCAAAAATTTATAGGAGAAGTGCATTGCGGGTCGCTTCTGCTTACCAAACAGTATCAGAAGATGCAGTGTGCGTTATTTCAAGTATGCCGCCTATTGACCTTCTAGCAACAGAACGAAAGAATATATACGAAGCGAGCCGGCGTGGTGACAATACTCAAGTTTGGAAATCCGCAAAGGAACAAACCCTAGTTGACTGGCAAATACGATGGGACTCCAGTAGAAATGGGCGATGGACGCACCGCCTCATACCATGTATTGTTAGCTGGACCAATAAACGACACGAGGAAGTAAATTACTACCTTACGCAGTTTTGGAGCGGACATAGGTGCTTTTAAGTCTACCTACACCGGTTCAAGATAGAGGATAATCCAAATTGCCCAGTATGTTTGGAAACAAACGAAAATGCAGAACATGTCTTCTGCAACTGTTCGCGATACGAAATGGAACGAGAGGGACTCAAGCGGTACCTTCAGGCTAGGGTGACCCCTGAGTCATTGATGACAACAGCTATTGTCATGGGTTAGGTTCACTGAACCTTACCCCAGGGTTAGGTCTAAAATAAAAGGCTAGTTAACGGGCCCCACGGAAGTATTGTTCAACGATAGTACCTGTGGGGTTCCAGTGTCAGAGGGACACTTGTGCAGAGCTTGCTTTGCCTACGCCACATAAAACACACACACACACACACACACACACACACACACACACACACACACACATATATATATATATAAAATTGTAATACTAGCTGCACGCAGATAACACTGCTTACCTCTGCAGGTATGGGTATTAGTCATAGTTTTAAAAGAAACAACATTAATACAGTTTAAAAAATTAACAGCGAAATGTGTAATATCATAATAAAAGGCAAGGAGAAAAAAAATCATGAAAACTGATATAACTTTTACGGGTTTTAGTTAATAATTGTTATTGCGTTAGCAGCTAAGTAATTTGAATATTCGCGCGGACTAAATTTTAAACATGTACTAGTGTAGTAATTCTGAATTGTACATTCTATAGAGCAACTGCTCTGGTTCGAATAGATCCTGTTATCTTTCTCGTCCGAACCGTTGACCAGCACGTATCATCGCATCTCGCCTCGTCTCACCTCACTCAATAAATTGTACAGTCACAATTTTGTGTAAATTTATTGAGCCTTCTCCATTGTCGCCTACTTCCACATTCAACCCCATCAAACACAATGTTATTTTTAAACTAAAATGTAATGACTGCTCTGCCACGTACGTAGGGCAAGCAAAAAGAAATGTTTTCATACGCACTAAAGAACATAGAGAATAAAAAAATAATATGTAATCTCCGAGCACCAAAAAAAAAACTGTAATCACACATTTAATTCCAACAAATTTGACATTTGACATAAAAGATAAAGAGACCAATTGAAGTAAAATATTGATGATGTCAACATATCGAAAAAAGAAAATCGGTTGGGAAGATATTTTGATAAACAATCGATCTCGAGGTTATCCATGACAACGTCTGCGAATAGCCCCAAGAATGGAAAGCTCATTAGAGTACCAAAGAGTTGTCTGCAGAATTTATCGTTGAATTAAAAACAAGTGTTTTCCATAAGTATTTCACAAACTAGCAAAATTTGATCGAGAGGTATTTTCGATTTCTGTGCGATTTGCGCGTACCTCTTTTCAATGCTTTTTTTGACGATTGTTTTGACAAAGAATCAGATTAAAAAAAAAAAGATTTATCTCTAAAATGGTACACATCCACATGCAAACGAACGTATTCATAAGAAAGAAGATACACAGCAACTCACTCATTTAATACACCGACTGAAACGAAAATAAAACGAAAGCGATTGACGTCAAAATTGTGACGTCGGTATAGAAAAAATGTCAACAAACTGCTCGATTTCCCGCACAATATATAAGCCGTGCAAAATCGACACCTCTATCTCCTCTTCCCCTGCCGTCCGGCGAGGACGAGACATATCCCGTGATATCCATGTATATACCAACGATCGACTACAGTAACTTTTCCTAACGATTCGCTATTGTTAAACGTTGAATAAGACCTCTTGTACATAATATTAACTATGAATAAACAGTTTCCTGATGAGGGTGGCATTGACCACCAAACGTCGTAGGAAGAAAATAGAAATAACTATTGTGATTTTTTCTCTTTCCTTACACACAACTTTTGGAGAAGACCGATAGAGTCAACATCAATCTATTTTTTGAATACCCACCGAGGGATTGAGTCAACGTAGGAGAATCTACAAATATTGTACGGAAAATGGTAACCGTTTTTTTTTTTTGGCGTGTAGAAGTGAATATTAATTATGGACGGTGCCTTGGTTTTAAAGACCATTTTTTTTTTTTGCAATATAATCTGTTTTCACATATACGCTAAACATAACGAAGCATACCACCTAAATCCCGTCAAAAAAACTATAAGACACCATCCTGAACTAATATTCACATTTACGCACCGAAAGCTATGAATCACAGTAGCTGGACCTCATCATCAGAAACTTTAAATGCTAGACATTTTCTTCAAACGGGTTTTACACTTAAACATAAAAAGCTAAGCCACGTCCTCTGCAGGCTATAAAACAGCCATTAAAATTATAAATAGAACATCGTCTATGACCAGGATCAAAATTATTCTATACCTCATTATTTTATATCAATAGAGATAATCGGTCAACGAAAATTACTTGTGATTATAAATGTTCGATTCGTGCCTACCTACTATAAAAGTGTATAAAGCGTACTAAAAGATTAAGGAGTATATATTATGAGCCAACAGATCGAAAAAAAGCATGCAAGCTCATATTGCTTGCGGGTCCACCAAAGCTCCAAGCTCGGGTCGGACAAACTTTTGCATGATTCTAGTTTTTTTTTTTAAATAAATTAGTATCTTATTTTTACAAACCCTTTTTTAAAATGCGATAATATTATGCATTCATGAGATAACAGTTGTGCAAGAAGTTGTGAAGTCTTATTCCTATGATGATCTGGTTTCTCCAAAACGGCATTTATGATTTCGTGAACAAAAGAAACGTGTGATGAAACAGGAAATATTGTCTTAAATTTCTTGACCGCTACCTGTAAAATAAAACGTAAGACAAAAGTAAATTATTGCAGTATAATTCAAGTAATTAATAATTAAAAATAAGTGAATTTCGAATTTATCAAATCAGGTATTTGAAAGGGTCACTGGAATAACAGGCAAATGGTGCCGCTGCTCCATTTAAAAAGCGATGCAATCGGGTGGCTAGGTACAAATTCATAGCACTTTAAACAACTAATTTAACAAATCTACGTACTTCTTGCAGCGCTCGCAGCGCTACGGCGCAAAATTCAAATCTCCCCTCCCGCTCTTACATAACCCGAACAGCACCATTTACATAAATCTCTTCCAGCTCAACATGGTAATTTTAATCCGATTGGAGAAGTTGATATACCAAGATTTGACGAGAAGGAAATAATGTCGAGCCATACCATAACTAGTGAGGACAATTTGCAATCACATCTGAATCAAAATCAAGAGTCATAATTTTATAATGTTACGTCATACAACGTATAATTATATTAATGACAATAAGCAAACATCTTTTACAATTCAAACGACTTAAAAACTGCTGAATGTAATTGAGTGTGCCAGCGTCGGCCATGAGTCAATTTGTAAAATGTAACCTAATCATTTTTTAATGCGTTCGATCCACCATACCTGTATGTGTGAAATGAAAATCAAAATTAGGCAACACTATGAGGTTTTAAATAAAAAGATTTTTACCTTAAATTTCATTTAATTCAGGTACTTTTCTACATATCTCAAGTGTTCAGTACACAGTTGACGAAATGTTGGATACGGATCAGTCAAAGGCAGAGTTCTCATGCTTAGGTATTAAGCAAGGATTAAAGCATGTGTTAAAACGCTCTTACATCTAAATAAAATTCTGACTTTGGATTTTAACATTGATGGTGTTAAGATTATAAAATAAAGTCCTAAAATCATGTGACCTATTTTGTGCAAACTATGACCCAATTACATTAACAAGTGGTTTACTGTGACAGTGTTATAAGAGTGGACGTGGGCCGGCTGGCCTGCAGTCTGCTGCAAAAGTGCGTGCAAGCATAAGCCCTACAGGCTACATTGTGCGCGGGAAACCTTGCAGCCACCGCGTTGTAGGGAGGAGCTTGACGAAATTTAGAGTGCAATAAAACTGTATCTATTGTGAGTAATAATTTTTCCCTCTCCTCCGCGTTTTCCCAAACGTTGGTGATCGCGCCAAATCCTACGAATCAAGAAAAATCCTAGTGCATGTAAGGCGCTAAGTGTTGCGCACCTGTGTTGGGAGGCACAGCGTAGCAGATATAGGTGAGGATTTATTCCACGCAGTGCTATAAAAGATCATAGCATATTAATGAGCTCCTTGAACCTTTTGTGCATTAGTGAAATATTTTTGTAAATGGAGTTTCTATAAACTGATGAAATTGGAGTTATGGTAAGGAGTTTTATTTATGACGCGCCTGCGGGAGCACAAGAAAACAGATAAAGATTTGCTTCCTCCTAGAGGAAGCTTTGTAATAGTAACATTTTGAGTTTCGACAAAACTTCTAGAAAACACTTTTTGGCGTGTTAGAAGTTCAAATCAAGTATTTTTAGAAAATGGCCGTATGGATGTGTGTGTGTGTGTGTGCCGTAATATTTCTAGATCTACTCCGTCAATGTCAATAAAATTTGACATGCATATTTAGTTTTAGATTCTGAATTCGGGAAAAACAGTTCTTTTTTATTTTCCCAGCTATTTTATAATGGCCATTTTTTGAAAAACACTATTTTGCGTTTTTTTCTATGATCCCATTATTACAAATAATTCAGCTAAACTGCATTTAAATGAGAATAAATTTACCTACTTTTCCTTGTTTGTTCCTCGGAATCGACCGCTTTGTTCGGCAGATAAAATGAAAAAGGTGTTTTTTTCTCTAAATTTATATCTCTGAAACTAAACATCATAACCTCACAAAAAAATTATGTCGATTGGCCACGTGTTAGACTATATCCCATTAAAATTTCAAGTGAGTTGACTTATTTTTTCAGTAATAAATCGAAAACTGAAGAAAATGAATTTTTTTGTGCCTCGATTACGGACGTAAAAAGTCTTTATTGCACTGAAACGCTCATCACTTTTTCTTACTGGTCCTTTGTACTTTTTTAATATTATATTTTAATAAAGGAAATAATAAGTCTAATATTTATTAGAAAAAGTAATAAACATTTGCAAATCTGAACCGTGGATCCGAATTCAGATTTGGAATAAATCGATTTTACTTTAAATTATTATTTAACGAATAATATAAAAAGAAAATTGATTTTAAATGAATTAAATAATAATAATAATAGTAGGTCCGGGATTGTGGGTAATAGATATGCAACGCAATAATTATAAACTCTTGTTTATATTTAAAATAGTGTGTATATTAACAAAAATAATTTAACATAAGAATAATGCCTATTATTGCTATTATTCTTTTTAAATCAGATTTAGTTACAATTTTGTTTATTTTTTGATGAAGACTTCTGCTATGCGATTATTAAATATTATTAAATTCTGCACTTAATTTTGCAGTAGAGTATGTGTTAGAGCGCTTAAAAGTGCTGCTCGAATTTTATAATTATTAAATTCTACGCTTAATTTTGCAGTAGATTTCTGTATATATACTAAGGCGCTTAAAAGTGCAGCCAGAGTAGACTAGGGCGCTTGAAAATGCTGCCGCTAGTGATTGAACACAGGCCTCGCATGGCCTTTTATAGGGCGCTAAGCGAGCGCTGATCGAGCCGCCGAAAATATTCGCACATTCACACAATCATACTATCATTCATTCATATTTACATTTATCATTCATACAAACATACTCGGATGCGCACGACTCGCCGTCGCTCGCTTACGCTCACATATACATATAAATACTGTTAGGCAACGCGCTGCTGCTAATGCTGGCTTGGTAGCTGGAGAGAGAAGGGGGACGCGCACGCACACATGCGCGTCGATGGCCTGCCGTCGCTGCGTTGACTACTGCGTAGCTGCTGGTTTCGTAGGAGGTGAAAAGAGTGGGGACGGCCGAAATATTCCGTGCGCTCGCTGTATAGGCAGAGTTGGATGTTTTTTAGGATTTTTTTTTAAATGTATATGTTCTAGGAAGTTACACGCCGGATCGTGTATAGGGCATTACATAGTCCCCTAGTAGAAATTTATCAACTAGTTGAGAAATTTCTACTACACCTCCAGAAAAAATGATTCAAATTTAAAATTATTTTTCTAAGTAGATAAAAAAAATATGTATTGAGTAAATTTATTTAAAAAAATATGTATTGCTACATTTGCAGCATTTTTTTTTTACCTTAGGTTGTTGTCTGTATACCACACTTACTCCTCTTCTGCCTTGCCTCCTCCTTCTTCATCGAGTTCCACTCGCTTTCAAAGTCCATGTGGACTTGTCGCTGCCAAACCTTGGTACTTATAGCCAAAAGTTGCGAAGGGGTTCGGTTTCTGCGATGGTCAACGGAGGAGAGCGTCGAGTACCCCGTTGGTTCCGCTCACCGGAGAGGGCTTTGTAGTAGATGTTGTTATTGCCGGTGTGTCGAAAAGCGCGTGCAGCTTTGCCTCGATCCGATGAGCTCTCTCCTCGCATCACAGCTTCTTCAATCGCTTCAAGTTGAGGCGCACGGACTGGATTGCCGTGATCCTTGGTTGGGTTGTAGCAGATGTTGGTTGTGCTGTGGTTATAGGAGGAGGCGTGAGGCTCTCCTTCGGTATTATAAGAGTTGAAGGTAGGTCGCACTGAACTGCTCGACCGTACGTCATTCTAACACCACGCCACTTCCACGTATATGTAAGCCGTGCACGTTCTTCGGCTGTTCGCGGCGTAACTTCGCGGTCTCCAGGCTGGATTGTCTCCTGTCCAATTTGGACAGTCTGGACCCAAACGTCCTGCCCGGAAATTAATTTACGTGGATAAACCACTGATGTATGGTTTGAGCGCTTAAAAATGCGTCCCATATTGCCTATAGATTCTTTTTTTAAAAGCGCTTAAAAGTTGTGACTCTCAAAAATGTACTGACGATAGTCAGCTCTAGCTTGCCCTTATATGGATCAAAATTTGCAGAAAAAAACTTATACCCCTCAAATTCGTAGTGGGAGTTTCTTTTAAAGGTATTGACACGGCATTGTAGTGTTTTGATGAAAAAAGGAGAAGACAGTGGCTTTGTCTACATTCCTTTATTAGGCTTTAGGAAATATCCTTAAGCCGTGTTTGTATTGCCCTCAATAAATTCATGCTTTATCTTTGTATAAATTTCTCTACAAGTATTTGACTGAATTACTTATTTTTTATTATCGTATAGAAATAGAATAATACTTGTAGGGTATGTTTACTATAGATTGAGTCATTTTTTCTTCTTTTTGTATATTTTTTATTAAGTTTAAGTATATTTTAACCTATTGAGTGTACAGTCATTCTTTGTATGAGTTAATAAATGTTAGGAAATTCTGGACTTGCATAAGTAGAAAGAAAAACATTGTTATATAAATTATCTCAGATCTGCAAATTTTATGCGATCAGACAAAGACTTGCAATTTATACATTCATCCAATTTATAGAAATATTATTTATTAATTATTTATTATTTTCTATAACATAGAAGATATATGCGCGATACATCATCTATAATGATTCATTATTTAAGTGAGAATTAAGAAGTTTATTTTTTAAAGTCAAATAAATTATTTTGATATTATTCTTATTTCTACTAAACTTTTGTATGATATTTTTTAAATCATTTATATGAAAACGACCTTTTTCCTTTTGATTATCTCGATCAATCAAAAATATGACGTTTTCCCGATTTTTCTTTGGATCTCATATGGACCTTCGTAGATTGAAAAAAATTTTGAAATTTTCTTGTTCTCTATGTCAGATATATTATTTGACTTTAAAAGAACTTCATCGCCTTCGTTAAAATTAACAAAAAGTTGTTGTTTTTCTAGATTATATTTATCAGCACGTTTTTGTGCTTTTGTTTTGATACGTTCACGTGCGGGAAAAATCCTTTGCTCGTACAGAGTATCATCTTCTGTATTAATTAGATTGATCCAATTTTTCCATGCACGTTTAGGTTTAATATTCAAATGCAATTCAATTGGTGTAAAATGTATGTCGTATCATCATGTGTTTCATTTATTATTGTTTGAATTATATTAATATATCCGACCCAGCCGATATGTTTCTCGCTCGTGAACGTGCGGAAGAACCTCCCGAGTTCTTTGTTTACTCGCTCGACGATGTTACTTTGCGGGTGTCTTATGGACGAGAAGATCAAATCAATGTTTTCTTCGGTTAATTTTTTGCTATACGCGTTCGCAGTGAACTGTAGGCCGTGGTCACATGAAATGCGCTTTGGTTTTCCGTATTGAGGAATATAATCGTAGAAAATTTTCTTTATAGTTACAGTGCAAGTTTGTCGTCGTATTGGATATAGAACTATGAATTTTGAAAATGCATCTATGGTTACGAGAATGTTTTTTATTCCACCGCGCCCCGTCCGTAAGGGACCATAAAAATCAACAATAAATCGTTTGGTGCTATTGGAATAATAGATTCCATGGGCGCTGCACATGTACGAGTTGAGACTTTGTTTCGTTGACATAAGTCGCAAAAAGCAATTATTTTGTGTGTGTTGTGTTGTATATTTTTTATATAGAAATCTTCTTGTAACATACGAATGACTTTTTTCGCGCCAACATGGCCGTGCATTTCGTGTGATTCAAGAATTAATTGTTCTATCATGTTTTTAGGAATCATGATTTTATATGAATTCGATTGATTCTTTTTGTAAATAATGTTGTTTTTGATTAGATAAGTTAATTTATTTGAATCTTTATCATCAAAGTTTTTTGAAATTAATTGATTTAAATACTCACGTTGATGCTCTGACAAGTGTTTAAATTTATTAAACAAATCTTTTGAGAATTTCTGTTTTTTCACAATTGCGATAATAATTTCTCCCGGTTTTCGTTTATCGTCTGGATTATATGTTGGATGTCGACTAAGCATGTCGGCCACTACGTTTTCTTTTCCCGATACATGGTCAATTTGTATATTGTAGTCTTGTGTGCCGAGAATCCATCTACGAATCCGATTTCCGACGAATTTACATTTGAATAAGAAAATTAAAGCCTTATGATCAGTCTTTATATATACTTTAGCCGCACGTAAATATGTACTAAGTTTCTGCAGACTCCATACAATCGCGAGTAATTCTTTTTCTGTCATAAAATATGTAAGTTCTGCTGCTTTTAACGTTCTACTAATGTATATGATAACCCGTTCATCTTCTTTGTTATCGATTTGTGAAAGTGCACCCGCAATTGCGAAATCAGACGCGTCGCAACGGAGGATGTATGGTTTGGATGGATCAGGATATGCCAGGCAAACGTCTTTTTCAAAAAGCTCTTTTACTTTATTGAATGCTTTTTGTTGTCTGTCCCCCCACCCCCAGGATTTTTGTTTATCTTTTTTCAATAACTCCAATAATGGTAGTAGTTCATTTGCATGATTGTTCGTGAATTTGGCGTAAAAATTTGTTGTTTGTATTTTCTTGTGGTTTGATTCCATTAGTCGAGAGAATAAAGCCCAAGAATCTTGTTTCTTCTTTAAAGAATTCCGTTTTCTCAAAATTTAATGTGAAATTCCATTTAATTAAACTTTCAAATAATCTTTCTAAATGATTCAAGTGATCTTTTTCCCTTTTTGAGATGCACAGAAAATCATCCACGAAATTTAATATGAAATCACCGAGATTTTTTGTAACGTTAAATAAACCGCGAATTAAAGCTGCACTGCTTATTTTTGTACCGAAAGGAACTACTTCAAATTCGTATAATTTTCCTTCGAACACGAATGCAGTGTATTGCTTACTTTCCTCGCTTAGAGGTATTTGCCAAAAACTTGACGTTAAATCGAGACTCGACATGAATTCTACACCGTGACATTGTTGTAGAAGTTCTTCTATGTTTTGGGGTGATTCAAGATCACCCTCTAACATTTCATTTACTTTGCGTGCATCTAAACATAAACGAATTGTATTGTTCTTTTTTATTACCGGTAAAATGGACTTATGAAATTACTACTTGACCGACGTATAATTTTCCAATTTAGCATTACTTCAATTTGCTCCCGTAACTTACTTTTCATATTTATATATACTGGATACGGAGGAATGAAGAAAGGTTCAGGATTTTCTTTTAATTTTAATTTATATTCAAAACCAACTAATCTTCCAAGTTTTTTATAGAATACTTTACGATATTTTTGAATTAAATTTCTTAGTTTATTGATCGTTTCTGGATTTTTTACTACACAGGATTTAATTTTTTCGTTTATTTCCATATCAGTAATATCGTATGGATCATCAACTAATGAATTACGATCATTTTGTCGATACCATAATTCATTTAAATAAGGTGAGTGAGAATCAACATTCATCGTTGTATCCTCCTCGAGTATCTCTATATAGCGATGATCCATGTTTGATTCTAATAAACTTTTGCTTTTATAAGATAATTTTTCAATTTTATCATTTATATGTATTATGATTTCATCATATTTGTATCTATATTAGTACCAAATTCTTTGATTGAGTCGATTCCTGACGTTTCGTCTGCCTTTTCTAGCAGATAGCTTAGTACTTCGTGTACTTTCCGTGACCAGTTGGCGTTTGATGAGGGATCGTCGATTATTGACTGGTTCGCGTCATCTGTAGTAAGTACTGCATTAAGGGTTTCGTTTAATTGTAATTTTAGTTCTTTCGCGGCTACACTACGGGTGATCATGGCGCTTTTTCGAAGCGTACTGGAAAATATGGTGTTACCCGATACCGCCATTTTGATTTCGTTCATGCCTCCGTATACGTCTGTATAATGTTTAAATTGTTATATAAAAAGAAACGTTATTGTATTTATAATGAACACAACTTTTTCTGGACACTAATAAAATCCTGAATAAGATTTAAAATAATTTCATGGTGTATATTTAGTTCTTTATTGATTTTCTTAACATTTTTCATATCATTTACAAGTATACAGGGTGTCCCATTTTAATTTACCACCACCTAAAACAGGTTAATAATTTGCTCTGAGAAAAAAATGTTTCAAATAAAATTTGTTGGGTTCGAAGGGGGGCATCTTTTGGCTATTTTAGCTGCGACCTTGAACATAACCTTCAAGGTCATTTGAAAGTCAAGACCAAATTTTCATATGAAATGTGCATATTTTATGGCGGATTCGGATTCTACTAAAAAAGAGAAACACTTTTTGTCTGAATCATTTTTTTAAAAATCCCCAAATTTTTGTTGTAAATGGCTTTAAAAAAGTTGAAAAAATCACTAATATCTCTTATTGCCCCACCCTTTAAAAGAAGTTAAAAATTTGCTCTGAGAATAAAATGTTTCAAATAAAATTTGTTGGGTTAGAAGGGGGGCATCTTTTGGCTATTCCAGCTGTGACCTTGAACATGACCTTCAAGGTTATTTGAATAAGATTTATCACAGATTCGGGTTCTACCAAAAAAGTAACACTTTTTGTCTTAACCATTTTTTGATCATCAATAGGTAGCTCTCCCTTTAACTGAAAAGAGAATTTGTCCTAGAAATAAGCTGTTTTAGATGAATGTTACTAGCTTCAAACAAAGACAGAGGTATCCTTTTGATCACTTAAGGCAAGACCTTCACGTCCAGCCACTTAAGGCAAGACCCCGTCCAACCACTTAAGGCAAGACCCTATCCAGCCACTTAAGGCAAGACCTTCACGTCCAACCACTTAAGGCAAGACCTTCACGTCCAGCCACTTGAGGCAAGACCCCTTCGTTCAGCTAGTCACGGAAATTTCAACGCCTCAAGTGCTCTATCAATTGCCCATTTTGTTGAATGCACATTTGTATTCTCTGCCGAAAACTTCTTTGGACATCTATTAATGTTTGTGGGGTGAACGCCTGGAATGCTGCAACAATTCTCTCCATCATATTTTGTGCCGTCGTCGGGGCTTCCGCGTAAACTCTCTGCTTCACGGCCCCCCACAGAAAGAAGTCCAATGGGGTCAAATCTGGCGATCGCGCAGGGAATTCACAGATTGGACTACCAATTCCAATCCAACTATTTGGGTATGTCGCGTTCAGAAATCTCCTGACAAGTAGTCTACGATGAGCGGGAGCACCATCTTGCTGGAACCACATGTCTCGCCTTATTTCTAGCGGAATGTTTTCTAGAAGAGGTGGAATTTGGTTCTCGAGAATATCTAAATAAAGCTCGCCGTTTAAATTACGGTCATAAAAAATTGGACCCACAACGTATTCCCCAACTATGCCCGCCCAAACATTAATTGACCACCGTCTTTGTGTACGGTGATCTCGCTGCCAATGTGGATTTTCTTCTGCATAATAATGCGCGTTATGAAGATTAACTCCTCCCATATTGTCGAACTTTGCCTCGTCTGTAAAGAGAGTCCGATTAAAGAAAAATGGATCTATGCGCATTCGTGTTTCCGCCCATTGACAGAATCTAAGTCGCCTGGCAGGATCACCAGGCTCAATGGCATGTGTAAGGTGCAAGTGATATGGATGAAATCTAAAATGACGCAATAAACGGGAAACTGTTGATCTGGGTACTCCATGCATTCGCTGAATTTGTCGCGTCGAAATATGAGGATCCTCGGCAATTACAGCACGAACCCCAAGTGCAATATGCTCTCTTGGGCCCGTCCGTCGCCTCTTCCTTCTTAAGTTACCTCCTTGAGCTCTTATCGTTAGAAGTTTAATATTCCTCCTAGTAGGATGACGAGCGTCCGGATACCTTTCAGCGTACAGCCTCGCTGCAGCCTTGTAATTGTCGTGACATTCTCCCAGAATCTTGATCATGTTGACTATCTCTACTGGCGTGTAGTCAGCCTTTATCTGTTGTAGGTAGATTTTTTAGGGAATATTTAATCTTACTAGAAATAATTTATTATAAGTATTTTTCTGCTCTGAAATTCAGAAAGTCAATGAAAACCTAATGATGAGAAGCTTTGAGGAGCTGTAAGAATTTACAAGCTTTACCAATAGAACGATAACGAAGCAAAAAAATGTCTTTTAGCGAGAAATAAAGCATTTACGAGAAAAATATTTCTTAAAAAGATGCGTACTTTATCAGAGAATCTGAATATGATTTAAAATATGTACAATTTTCATTAAAAAAACTAAGCTTGATTTTGATTCTCAGTTGAAAACATGCCCCTTACTGCTCAAACTTGCCCCAGATGATGTCAAACTTGTCCCAGTTGTGACCGTAAACTTGCCCCAGATGATGTCAAATTTTCCGCAGATGACGTAAAACTTGCCCCAGAGAATGTCAAACATACCCCGAAGATTGCAAACTTGCCCCAGAGAATGTCAAACACACCCCGAAGATTGCAAACTTCCCCCATGTGATAAAAAATGAATCAGATTAGCGTTCTAATGAACTTTGGTTCTGTTAATAAATTTTTTGGTAATTTCATTTCTTTGAAAAAGAGAGTATTTTCCATTAAAGTGATGGTTCTTTCTTAAAATGAATTTAAGGTTCGAGGTCAAGGTCATAGCCAAGCTTCAATTGCCGGAATAAAAATCGAGGATTACCGTTAAATAAATTGACTGACCTTCGAATGACCTTGTTGGTTAAGGACAAGTTCATGGCTAAGGTCATACTTGGACTTAAATTTGTAAAATTGTGTACGTTTCTAATTCCTCGGATAAAATGTAAAATTTTTAACTTCTTTTAAAGGGTGGGGCAATAAGAGATATCTAGTGATTTTTTCAACTTTTTTAAAACCGTTTACAACAAAAATTTGGGATTTTTTCAAAAAATGATTCGGACAAAAAGTGTTTCTCTTTTTTAGTAGAATCCGAATCCGCCATAAAAATATGCACATTTCATATGAAAATTTGGTCTTGACTTTCAAATGACCTTGAAGGTCATGTTCAAGGTCACAGCTAAAATAGCCGAAAGATGTCCCCCTTCGAACCCAACAAATTTTATTTGAAACATTTTTTTCTCAGAGCAAATTATTAACCAGTTCTAGGGGGTGGTAAATTAAAATGGGACACCCTGTATATAAAAGTCGGGTCTGGTTATCACTTTCGTCTTTTAATTTATTTAAGATTTTATTGCGTCTTATTTTATATTGAATATTTTCGTTAGTTGTATCATTCAATTTATTGTTTAAGATTGCAATTTAAAATTCAAGATCTTTTATCCTTTGATCTTGAGATCGTGAACGAAAAAATAGGACATCTAAAGCTCTTGAAATTTTTAATAATTGAACCTTTCGGTTAATCTCATTCTCCCGGTTTTGCTTTGTGGATTCTATGATCCATTGATCGGTTGGTATGCGTCGCATTAGTTTTATAATGTTTGGATAAATTTATATTTTATAATTTTCAATGACTGCAAAATAAACAGACTGTACGTAGAACAGATCTGTATCTTGCTAGTGGTACAAAACGGTAAATATTTTTATCAATAGGAAAGCTTTAATTATTATTGATTTTACTTTAAGTGTTGCACATCCATTTTAAAAACCAACAATCCTGGCAGGATCGCCATTGAAACGCTCATCACTTTTTCTTACTGGTCCTTGGTACTTTTTTAATATTAGATTTTAATAAATGAAATAATAAGTCTAATATTTATTATAAAAAGTAATAAACATTTGCAAATCTGAACCGTGGATCCGAATTCAGATTTGGAATAAATCGATTTTACTTTAAATTATTATTTACTAGGAATGAAGGCGCGCTTCGCGCGCTCCTTATTCTATCTATGTCTAATAACCCTGGTAGAAAAAACAACATAAGTTTTGGGTACACTAATTTCTGCTAATATTTTTACCATATTACCTACCATATGTTACCATATTCTGTAATACTTTTAATATAAATATATTAACAACGCCCAAAGTCGTTGTCGTTAAGGTCTGAGAAGTGAATTTGAAGAAAAGTTCAGTAGAAGAGTCAGTGAGTATAAGCCTATTATTACAACCCTATTCATTTGCATTGTAAAAAAGCTAGGCAATTGAAATTTTACACAGATACTTGATATGCTACCTATAAAAACATGTAATCCAGATGATTTTAATTTAACTGTTTTCATTCATATTTTCACATTGAGGCACATGTGAATTTTTTAATTTGGCGGGTCACATTTTGCTTATAGGCAATTACGCAGTAAATACTATCTCTAGCACATTGTATTTTTGGTTTTCAGTGTATTTTTACATGAAGAAAGTGATAAATATTTTGCCTTTCTTGTCAAGACATTAATAAGAATTTTAACTCTTAACAGTCGTGAGAGATTTTGAGATCGATGCCTATTTCTCTATTTTTGCATTTGCTCTCATTCGAAAACTAACGGGTCTAGAGAGCACATATTTTACATATAGATTTATTTTGTGTCAATGAAACAATATACAAAGTTCAATTAACCTTAACTGAAATACTTTTTATTTCGATTCCGACACTGATGTGAATAACTAAATAATTATCATGGGTGTTGAAGTCGAAATCAAAAGTATTTCACTTAAGGTCAATTCAACTTTAAATATTTTCACAACCAAAACAGAAATATATATGCAAAAAATGAGCTCTCTAGAAATTAGTTTTTAAATGAGAGCAAATGCAATGCAATGGAAAAATCTCAAAATCTCTCACAACTATTAAAAGTAAATATTCTCATTAATGCCTTAACAAAAAAGCCAAAATATTTATCATTTTCTCCAGGTAAAAATACGGAAACCGGAAATACAATGTGCTAGAGATAGTAGTTACTGCGTGACTGTCTATAAGCAAAATGTGAGCCGCTAAATTAAAAAATTCACATTGCCGTTGGTGTGAAAATATGAATGAAAACAGTTCAATTATCTAGATTACATATTTTAAAATTTAAAGGGCATTGTAGTGATAAACTCAAATTCACTGACTCGGATACTGAACTTTTCTTTAAATTCACTTCTTAAACCTCACCGTGGGCGACTTTGGGCACGGAGACACAATATATCTTTATACTTTTTATTCTTTTAATTGCACTTCTCACTTATATTTAAAAAAAAACTAAATAACACACACACACACACACACACACACACATTATTACCTACTTCAAATAGGGTTAGGGTGACACTTTTCAATGCACATGTTTCAATACTACACTTTTGGTAATGATTAATTTATCAAGATTTCTTGTTGGTAATATTGCATATATTTTTTTCTGAATCCGCTATTCAGATTTCATACTATTTAACCTCATTTCATTTTCTTTTAAACACCTGAAAAATTTCTACCAGGGTTATGACTGTTATGAGGGTTATGAATTTAAAGCGTGCGGGTTCTCATCTGTTACCTAGGCAACCGACCATAGCAACCAATCAGAATCACGTATTAAAGGCTTCACAACCAAGTCCATCATTTTTTTAAGAGAGGAACGAATAATATAAAAAGAAAATTGATTTTAAATGAATTAAATAATAATAATAATAGTAGGTCCGGGATTGTGGGTAATGGATATGCAACGCAATAATTATAAACTCTTGTTTATATTTAAAATAGTGTGTATATTAACAAAAATAATTTAACATAAGAATAATGCCTATTATTGCTATTATTCTTTTTAAATCAGATTTAGTTACAATTTTGTTTATTTTTTGATGAAGACTTCTGCTATGCGATTATTAAATATTATTAAATTCTACGTTTAATTTTGCAGTAGAGTATATGTTAGAGCGCTTAAAAGTGCTGCTCGAATTTTATAATTATTAAATTCTACGCTTAATTTTGCAGTAGATTTCTGTATATATACTAAGGCGCTTAAAAGTGCAGCCAGAGCAGACTAGGGCGCTTGAAAATGCTGCTGCTAGTGATTGAACACAGGCCTCGCATGGCCTTTTATAGGGCGCTAAGCGAGCGCTGATCGAGCCGCCGAAAATATTCACACATTCACACAATCATACTATCATTCATTCATATTTACATTTATCATTCATACAAACATACTCGGATGCGCACGACTCGCCGTCGCTCGCTTACGCTCACATATACATATAAATACTGTTAGGCAACGCGCTGCTGCTAATGCTGGCTTGGTAGCTGGAGAGATTAGATTAGATTAGATTAATTGCTCTTTATTTTTGTACATTTTGTTGTACATATAACAAATATAGTGTATTATGATAAAGGAATAAATAAAATTTGTGTAAGGGTATATAGTATAAGGTGTGTGTGATGTTGAGAGATGACATGAGATGAAAGAGAATGTATGTATGTTTGTGCGATGTTTATGTGTTTTCCAAATTAAAGAAATAATTTTTAGTTGCTTGTTTGAAGTGTGATATGGATAGTGTGTCGCGAAGCTGAGATGGAAGGCTGTTCCAGAGGTAGGAGGCGCTGATGAAAAATGAATTCCTCAGCGTCTCCGTCTTGAAGGACGGGATGTCCAGTGGAGTCACCTCGCCCCTGACGGGCCTGAGTGCGACGTGGAAGTCAAAATAGGCTAGTAGATAAGCTGGTATTGAGGTGTTGAAAATTTTTCTAAGAAAACAGGCCATGAAGTACTTCCTACGTCCGGCGGTGGTGAGCCATTGCAACTCACGCCTGTAAGGGGAGATGTGCTCGACCCTCTTTACACCATAGATGTATCGGATTCCCGTATTGACAAGCCTCTGCAGTTTTAAGTCAAGCTCTTGAGTCTGGTCGCAGTAAACAAGTGAGCAGTAGTCGATGAGGGGAAATAGGAGTGCTTGCACTAAATGTTGGCGCAACCTGAGGCTAGTGCTCTTCCGAAAGAAATATAGCCGATACATTAAAGAGTGAGCACGTTTACAAGTTTGTGTAACGTGCTCTTTCCACGTAAGTTTTGAGTCAAGCACCAGCCCCAGGTTGCGCACAGATGATTCAAAGTTGACCTGGGCCCCCCCTATATTTATATAGGTGTTAGCAGTAGAAGGTAGAGCATTGATATAGTAGGGTGAGCCCAGGACGATCGCCTTAGTCTTACTAACATTCAGCTTAAGTCTGTTTAGTGCTGCCCAGCCCATTATCCTCTCGGCGTTAGCACTCACTTTGTCAGAACAGGAATCGAGCTCCTCAAGGGGGCATTGACAGTAGATTTGCAGATCATCCGCGTAGACTAGATGGGATACATCTGAGTCAAGGCAGAGGCCAATGTCATTGATGTATAACGCGAACAATAAGGGGCCCAAGACTGACCCCTGTGGGACACCGGTGTTTAGTGGTAGGAATGTAGAGAGTTCGTTGTTGTCACCAATGACGGCCTGTTCTCTACCAGAAAGGTAAGATGCAAGCCAGCGGATAACCTGCTTGGAGAAGCCGAAGGAGGGTAGCTTTCTGAGTAGCCTGACGTGACACACTGTATCAAACGCCTTGCTAAAATCAAAAAGAAGCAGAAGGGTGACCTTCTTCCTGTCCATTCCAAGCCTGACATCATCAGTCAGCTTAATCAAGCCGGACTGCGTGCTGTGGCCAGTGCGAAAACCAGTTTGGAAACTATCAAGATAGAGTCTAGTTTCAAGGTATTCAGAGATTTGATTGTGCACCAGCCACTCCAGCGCCTTGGATAGAAAGCAAAGTAGGGAAATCGGTCGGTAGTCAGTTACAGCTGTAGGAGAGTTGATCTTGTTTAATGCTCTTACGAGCGATGATTTCCAGGCAGAGGGAAAACATGCCTCACTCAAAGACAGGTTGAAAATTTGACAGATTAAAGGAGTGAGTATTGGTAGTGCTTTAGAGATTACAACCTGTGGGATGCCATCGCTTCCCCTGGCCTGGGTATTGAAATGTGAAACTGCAGCTAACACGTCCGATTCTGTGATGGCCCTGAAGATAAAGTGTTCAGGGAGGTCTAGACTCTCGAGGGTCCGCAGATACTCCTCGATAGATGGAGCTTGAGGGTCATTTGAGATGGAACTGAAGTGTTCGTTGAGAGCATCTGGAGAGAACCGAGCAGGTGGAGAAGATTTAGAGGTGGTAATGCCAAGATTTTCAAGTTCTCTCCATATCTCTGCAACGTCGGTTAGAGTAGACAAGCGTGAATAATAGTAAGTCAGCCTGGCTTCCTCAACCCGTTGATGAGCGTCATCCCTTGCGATTCTATAAAAGTATAGATCCCAAGGTAGACGACTTCTGCGAAAACGCCTGTAGAGCCTATTCCTTTCAGTTAAAAGGTCACGAAGAGCCGCGGTGAACCACGGGTGACGTTTACGTCCAGGGTCTATGATGAGTTGCACCATATGGCACAGAAATAAGGGAGTTCTCGTCGATGAAAGCCTTGATGAAATTGGCGTCTTCAGACGAGGAAAGTTGGTCAGCATTGAAATCACCCATGATGACCTTCGTGGAGTAGTTGTGCATGTGTGTTGTTAGTTGCTCAATAAAGTTAGATCCCTGGATAAAGGGAGAATGAGGAGGGCGATACACAACCCCCACGAAGATGGGCGATATTCCCTTAGCTGTGATTTCACAGAAAAGATACTCCGGCTTACCTGGTTTGCCCGACCATTCACCATCAGATGACGAGATGATACAAGCTGTCAGTGAGTGATGGATGTAGAGAGCCACACCTCCACCGTTCCTGTTTCTGTCCCGTCTGTAAAGAGTGTAATCGTCCAGTGAAGGGATGGACGATATCTTGTCGCTTAGCCAGGTCTCGGTCACAGCCACTACGTGGAAGGGGGAACGAGTGGACAAGAAGAACCTGATCATCTCAATGTGACCCGTAAGGGAGTTCGCATTGAGATGACAGACCCTGAGACCCCCAGACAGAGACGCTTTAGATGTAGATGTGGATGTGTTTGATGTTTTAGACGGTGGTTTTGGTGGAATGATATGTAAGTGTTTTAATGTGTGGTGTCCGTGTTGGCTATTGGCGGTGTTCGGGCTAAAAAATCTTCCAGATCAGCCTCTGTAGTGATGATGGTGGCTCGTTCATTGTCTTCGCCAGAACGGATGAGGATCCTACCATCCCTCACAAAAGAGCGGCATCCTTTCCTCCTCTTTGCCTCCAGCCTTGCCCTGATTCGCAGCTTGTGAATATCTGGAGGAAGCAGCTCATTTATATTAGAGAGAAGGGGGACGCGCACGCACACATGCGCGTCGATGGCCTGCCGTCGCTGCGTTGACTACTGCGTAGCTGCTGGTTTCGTAGGAGGTGAGAAGAGTGGGGACGGCCGAAATATTCCGTGCGCTCGCTGTATAGGCAGAGTCGGATGTTTTTTAGGATTTTTTTTAAATGTATATGTTCTAGGAAGTTACACGCCGGATCGTGTATAGGGCATTACAGCACTTGAGATTTTGGGAAAAAGTAGGTATTTTATGTGTTTTGGCTAAGTTCATTGTACAGCTTTCAAACCCCTATGATTCTTAAGATATCAAGGTTTCAATTTTTTTTTTTGAACATTTTTTTTTCCTTATATCTCTAAAACAATGTAGTCATATGCTTCAAACTTATATTAGGTGATTTACTGTAAAAAAGCTGTCTGCTGCTAAAATTTTAAACGATTTCGTCGAGCAGTTCTTAAGTAAATAGCTAAAATGTAAAAACCATTTTTCTTAAAACTTTTGCTTCTTTTTAGAGGAGTGTCGTTGCACGTCGTTAAAATGCCTCCCTTGCGAATTTTGCGAATTTTTTCCCACTCACCCGCTCATGTTCGATAAACTTCTTTTGTACCCCTCGTTCTGGTAAGTACTATAGTATTTTGTTAAGAAAGTTGCATCTTCAGCAAAATAATTAAAATTAATAATATCAATTGATAAAATTTGTAATTCTTTTTTTTTCGAGTTTAGTCAGTTCATTATTATAAAAAATAGATCAGATTCAATATTATAAAAAATAACATTTTTTAACACACCCCTGCATAAAGTTAGTACTTTATCCCCGGCGCGTCATGTATGTATATAGAAACGGAGGATTCAAAGGAATAACAAGAATCAACGACGAATTTAACATCGGCTACTATATCTATAGCTATGAGGAGCACTGAGATTATTCCTCGCTGTTATAATATATGCGACAGCATAGCATACGATTGCCCTTGTGCGTCTCGACTTGAATTTTAGGGTTTTTGCGTGTGTGGATTATCTATTTGAAAACAATAATAAATGCATTAACATACTGTATATTCAAACAATATTTTATTTATTGGAACTACAAATTTAGTTAGAGAAAGCTACATACATGCCGATGAATTGGCAGCGGTTCTTTTCTTTATTCCTGGCCGAAAGTATGTTTAATATTAAATGCTCATTGATAAAAAAAAACTGTTGTCAGCTGCTAGCTTACGCTCGGCCATGATTTTTTCTTGGTCTGACAGCACACTCTTCCGGTAACATTGCTTAGCGCGACGCGCGATTCCCGTGAGTGACTGTTAGGTCGCCCTGGGATCCTGCGTGAACCGTAATGCGACAATAGTGACACCTGCCACTATTGGGACCAAGGCCAACAAAACGAGAGCGAGCATCGGCGGTTGCTCTATGTTCGGGCTGACCTTATCGCGAGTACTTCCAAAAATTAAGCTCAGTAATGAACGCTTTCTTTCGTGCGCATATACACTTAGATCCATTTGAACATTCAATTATTATTGTGGTTAGGGATTATCACACCCACGCGTGTAGCACACATTTCCGAGCAACAAAGTTTAGTTGTCAAACAAACAATCTAAACCCGATTACTCTCCACTATTCCTTTGTCCTTACACACAAGCCCACCATCAATCTCAACGCGGTCGCGAATATCGGAAGCGAATTTTGCGAAAAACTCACGATCCGTAATATGGTCCTTCGAGCCGGATTTGTCAGCGACCTATAAGTATTACCAGTTTCGGTTCGATTAGAGAAGAGGTTTCGAGAGAAGCTTCCTCTTCTGGGGCAGTTGCAAGTGACTCAACGGTTCGGAAACACGAGCACGTCACCAGTCCAGCTTCACGGCTTTTCAGACGCCTCTGAGAAAGCATACACTGCAGCCATCTACCTCGTTACCATGGACACTTAAGGAGTTCGTTGATATACCCTGGTCACTTACAAGAGCGAAGTTGCTCCAGGCAAGGCAATAACTCTTCCTTGCCTAGAACTCGGTAGCGCTCTCCTTCTAGTCAAGCTTCTGCTAAAGACGTAGGCGAACTTCGATGACGATGGAAACCTGTCTACTGCTGGCCGGACTTTTGAGTCGTACTGGCCTTGCTCAGTGGTTCACCCAGTTCCTAGAAGGTCTTCGCGGCGAACCGCGTTAGTAAGATAATGACACCGCTACCATCTACTTACTGGAGACACGTTCGCTCTTCCTCAAATCCAGCAGACTCTGCTAAACGTGGCCTGACACACATTCAGCTTTAAAAGAGCCAACTGTGGTGGTCATGACCTTCGCAGATCTTTGGCAGGGCTGCAGAGCCACAGGCTTATATCTACGACACGATCTTGGAGAAACGATCGACGACGGCCACTATTCACATTGCCGTAGATGAGGAAGACGCTTGAATTAAAACGCTCTTAACACGCTTCTTTTCCATATGCCTAGTTTCTAAAATGCTACACATACACCTACAAGAAAACGGTATTAATAAGAAGGAAGACACTCAAAATTTGAATACAATATACACACACCTTATACACCAGCTGAAAACAAAACAAACATAAGCCAGGCTCTAACGTCAATAGCAAGAAGTTGGTAATCCAACAGTAGGGCAAACCTGTACACCGTGTTAGCCCCATTCGTAAGCGGGCAACTGTAGTACTCGTTTCTGAGCAAGGACAAGAAACACCTAGTGATCGTCCCGATATTAAATGATAGGTAAGCAAATATTGGTTCTACTATCATTTAAAATTGTCTACTATCTTGTTTTTTTCTTTAATTTTAAAAAGTCAAAATTTTTTATTATCGAAATATTCTTATTAAAAACGACACTCCTCTAAAAAGAAGCAAAAGTTTTAAGAAAAATGGCTTTTACATGTTAGCTCTTTACTTGAGAGCCGCTCGACAAAATCGTTTAAAATTTTAGCAGCAGATTGATTTTTTTATAGTAAATGACCAAATGAAATTTTGAAGCATTTGCTACATTGTTTCAGAAATATAAGAAAAAAAAAATTTCAAAAAAAAATTTTAACCTTGATATCTTAACACTTTTTTCATTTTATTTGCGGAATAAAGCGGTCGATTCCGAGAACCAAACGAGGAAAAGTAGGTAATTTTAATATCATTTAAATGCATTTTAGCTGAATAGTTTGTAACAATGTGATAATTGAAAAAAACGTAAAAAATAGTGTTTTTCAAAAATCAAATTAGCGCGCCACGCGCACTCCTTGCATCGCGAAGCGCGCAAAACGCTTCGCGTTTTAAGTGTAAGGCACGACGGCTAAGCTTTTGGGCCAGATAGGGCGTGTCACACCGAAATTGTTATTATATTATATGTACCAAAAATCGTTTCTAGGGTTGTTGTATATGTATAAGCGTTTTGAAAAAATCTTTGTCACGGTAAAAAGTTGTGTTTTTGAAATATCTACACCTTTTACATTTAACGTTTTTATGTATATAGCCTCACAGTTTTATGATGAATACTGATTTATTATACAAAAATTAATTTTAGCCTGTTAACTCGAATTAAAAGCAATTTCACGCTTAAATGTGAATAGGAAAAAGATGTATTTTTTCGTGATCTACAACTTTTCTCTATAACTTTTTTTTGTAGAATGCATAGAATTTGAGTATGAGCCAAAAAACCGTTCTTAGCGATTTTTGGATGTGACCGCATTCTGCGTATATATGCAGGATCGAGCCCAAAATAAACTTGTCACCTCACTATTACGAGAGGACTTCGCACACAAAATTTTAGCCCGATCGGTCGAAAGTTGCGTGAGATATCGCATCTCACACATTTTTCGATGACAAAACTATAAGGCACTTCTGTGTCGTGGTCGTGCCTAAAAATGGTCATAAAAAAAATAGAAAAATACAAAATAACTGTTTTTCCCGAATTCAGAATCTAAAACTGAATATGCATGTCAAATTTTATTGACATTGGTGGAGTATATCCCCAGACTGATGCTGAGGAACGTAGGTAACTGAGTTAAGCCCAGACTCCCTCACCCGATGCAGATGAACGTAGGTGTCGGGGTTAAGTCTGTCCAGAGGATGACCGGTCGATACTGTACAAAGTAGACAAATAGACGGGTCCCACGAAAGTATTGTTTAATGTAAGTGCCTGTAAGGATCCGGTGACCGAGGGCCACTTGTGCTGAGCTTGCTTACACACATACACAAGCGCACACACACACTCACACAAAACACACACAAACACACATACATATAAACATACAAAGAACACATTCATATACACACACAAACACACACAAACACATACACGGGGAAGCCTGACACCAGTACGTGGCGCGTCCCCCGGGTGACGGATGGGGGAGAGCTCGCTGTGGTATATACTTCAGAAGGTAGAGCAAAAATAAAATATGCACCATGGACCAAATTAGGCCGCCGCTGCAATCCGTAATCTGCCAAAAGGAGATTCTAGGTGGGGAGTCAATCTGAGGTTGCGACCTAAAGTGACCTAAGCCACCTTTGGCTCCCGCATACGGCAAGACGGGAGGCCAGGCACATAGCCTGTACCGGTCAATCGGCTAAGGCAAGTGCGTGATATTGCTTGATGTCTGCCAAAAACTCTCTAGAGAGCCACGCACTTTGTTCAAGGTGAGAGGTTCAAGAGAGTAGAGGTGGGCTAGGGCAGTATCGCGTGCTATACCCTGGTATGATGTTCCCAGTCTGGCACCGCTTACAGTCATGTGTTGGGGCCATGTCAGCTGCCTCCATACACGGGGGGATCGAGGGTGGTCAGACACATACCGGGATGAGGACTATTATTGAGCATAAATAATTTAACCGAGCAAGAAGAGAAAGCAGGAAAAGGAGCTCTCGAGATCTGGAATACAATCCGGGATGCTAGGCGAGAACGAGAAAGCATATAGAAGAAGATCCGAGACAGGCTGGACTCTATCGATAATGTTGTGTGTGTGTCAAACGCATCCGACATTCATAAGTCTGTTAAAATCAATCTATCGGGGATTGTTTCACAGGTTAAGCGGCTTGAAAGAGGACAAGTGGCGCTGGAAAAGAGCAAGGGGAGCTTTGGATTGATATTAAGTAAAGCGGAAATGTTAACGAACCAGCAGCATATCCAGAAGAAGGACAAGTCATTACAGACGATAGATGCATCAAACGCGGTGACGACAAGAACGCTAAATAAGCGTAAGGCAATGTTACCAAGCCAGGTACAATAGCGATAAAAAAACTACGCTAATAAAACGAAGAAAGATAAGGAAGTATCCCCTGTGGTAGTTACATCAAAAAGCCAATAACAGGTGTCTTCGGAAGAAAAATCAGACCCACCCTGGCAGGAGGTTATCACCAAAAAGGAGAAAAAGAAAGAAATGAAGAGGAAAAAGGAGATACATGAAGGCACTGGTGCCAAGAACAAAAATAACACTAGAAAACAACGAAAGAGACCCACTAGGCCTGATGCACTTGTTATAAAAGCTGCTGAGGGGAATTCGTACGCTGGTATTTTAAGGAAAATAAAAGCGGACTCCAATCTGATAGTGCTTGGTAACAATGTAAATAAGATACGCAAAAGGGTGGCAGGAGATCTTCTTTTGGAGCTACGACGCACCAAAGACGTGAAAACGCAGGAACTTCAAGAAGCGGTTAAAGCGGTGCTAGTAGAAGAAGCCACAATTAAGAGGCTTCAGCATGAAGTGGTCTTTGAAATAAAAGACCTTTACATGCTTACCTTTAAACAGGATATTCTAGAAACCCTGAATATTGAGTTTTCAAGACCCTCCGGAAGACTTATGGAGATACGCAGACCGCCGTCGTACAGCTGCGTGCCCAGATTGCCCAAAAGGCGATCGCAAGGGGAAAGCTCAAAGTAGGTTGGGTTAATTGCAGAATTAGGGAGATTAGTCAAGAAATGCGACCACCTAGATGCTATGAATGCCTAGGTTTTGGCCACATTGCAAAAAAGTGTACAGAGACGTACGACAGAAGTAAATGCTGTTTTGAGTGCGGAATGGAGTGCTGGTAGCTATACATGCCCATCCTACCGAGCCGCATTAAAAGATCTGAAGAACCAACGGAAATTTAGATAGTGCAAATAAATCTAAACCAGTGAGACAGCAGAGGACCTACTCAACCAGTATGTCCGCGAGAAAGAGGTAGACGTAGCTATTGTGTGCGAACACTATGAGGATCTAGATAAACCATCGTGGGAAATGGACACTACGGGTAAAGCAGCGATCTGGGCATATGGAAATGATGCTTTCGGTGGAAAAATGAAGACCTGTGAAGAAGGATTTATACGGGCTAAGGTAGCAGGTTTCACTGTTTACAGCTGCTACGCTTCACCTAACGCTTCAATCGAACAGTTCAAACAACTGCTAGTCAGCTCATACAAGACGCAGTAAGGAGGGAACCGGTACTGATTGCAGGCGACTTCAATGCGTGGGCTGTGGAGTAAGGCAGCATAAGGACTAACCACAAAGGTCGGATACTCCTAGAAGCAATTGCTCTGGTAGATTTAGTCGTAGTTAATCAAAGATGCACGCAAACATTTAGAAGAGGAGACGCAGGGTCTATTGTCGACCTGACGTTTGTTAGCAGCAGCCTTATTGTCTCAGTTGCTTCATGGACAGTAAGTGAGTACTACACACATAGTGATCACCAGGCCATAATAATGGAGGTAGGAATATCAAAACAGGGACCCAGTGCGAGTACAACGACCAATAGAGCTAGTTGGAAAACGAAGGATTGCGATAAGGAGATGTTCCTGTTAGCACTAGAAGAAATGCAACTGTCTGGAACAGCAAACAGCAAGGCGGAGAAGGTGACGGTAAACATCACCCGAACATGTGATGTTGCTGTCTCGAAGAGTGGTATACAGTAGACGACCATCGGTATACTGGTAGGACAAGGAGATTGCGCGTTCACGTAGTGTGTACCACTGGATCAGAAGACGAGAACAACGGGCGAAGAAGAAATACTAAAAAACTGGTATAGGCAAGGAAATAGTAGATGGCCGCGGACGAGAAATAATGGACGCTAAAAGAAGTCTCAAGAAGAAAATCCACGAAAACAAACGACGGTGCCTCAAGGAACTACAAGACGAGGTCAAAACAGACCCTTGGGGTCGACCGTATAAAATAGTAATGAAGAAGATTAAAGGAACCTACTTGCCTTCACCAAAATGCCCGGAACTATTGCACCGAGTACACTGAAAAAAACACAGTCGTTTCTGCTGTAAAGTTCGGTAGTTTTAACCGTTCTGCCACCGTAACGACTGTTCAGTAAGAACTACGGTGTACCACTGGTAATTTTGGCGAGTCGCGGCTTGTAAAATTGGTCGCTTACGCGGGACATCAGCAGAAACGACCGAACTGATTCTTAAAAACTGCTGAACTCTACGGTAATTTTTGCGAGTCTTCGTACAATGACGGATTACTGGTGCGAGTTCAGTTAAAATGGCTGTGTTTTTTTCAGTGTATTCGCAACACTGTTCTCGAGGCAACTAGAGGAACCAAGTGTCGACGAAAGAGGTGTGAATGAAGAGGCTATCCCACCAATCACGATTGAGGAATTGGTAGCCGCCTGCAGATGGGTAGGAAACAACAAGGCCCCAGGGCCGGATAGCATTCCGAATATTTCATTGAAGCATGCCATTCACGCTCATCCAGAGGTCTTCGTAGACTTGTACAATACATGTCTAGAAGAGGGAACATTCCGCACAAACTGAAAGAAACAGCGACTAGTGCTTCTGCCAAAGGAAAAGAAACCACCCCAGGAGTCCTAATCATACAGACCGCTCTGCATGCTAGATACCCAGGTAAGATCCCGGAACGCATTATCTGTGTCAAAATGGATCATTCTGTAGAAGGAAAAGGTGGATTAGCGGAACTCCAATATGGCTTCAGAAAGAAGCGTTCAACCCTGGACGCAGTTGGTTTAGTGATTGACACTGCACAAACAGCGATAGAGGGGAAAAGATGGAAGGGGGAAATTAAGTATAGCGCCATAGTTACATTGGATGTCAAAAATGCATTCAATTCGGCCAGATGGAGTGAAATACACGAGGTATTCCGGAAGCAGGATGTGCCCTTACATATAAGAAGGATGATGTCTGACTACTTAAAGGACAGAATCTTATTATATGACACCGAGGACGGTACTAAGATGTATAAAGTTAAAGGAGGCGTCCCCCAAGGATCAGTACTTGGCCCACCGACCTGGAACATCATGTACGACGGGGTACTAAAGCTACAATTACCTGAAGGAGCAACAGTCGTGGGATTCGCTGACAACATAGCGATAATGGTAGTAGCGAAACATAAAGAAGAGGTGAAAGACATAGCTGAAGAGTTAACTCGTATAATACACGAATGGCTAACAGAGACGGGTCTGGAATTAGCCAGTCACAAAACGGAATTTATCCTCATTTCCAGTAGGAAGAAGATAGAGGAAATCACAATGACGGTGGATGGACATGAGATCGTTTCTCAACCAACCATCAAATACTTGGGCATCACCATCGATGCAAGACTAAGTTTTAAACAGCATCTAGAAGTAGTAAGTGATAAAGCAGCAAAAGTTAGCGCTGCTCTATCACGATTGATGCCAGATATAGGAGGGCCAACTCAGAAGCGAAGGTTACTTTTAGCCAGTGTAACCACATCGATTATGCTATACAGAGCCCCAATATGGGCAGATGCGATGCGGGTGAAATCGTATGCACGAAAGTTGACTACCGTGTATAGGCGAAGTGCACTAAGAGTGGCGTCCGCTTACCGTACGGTATCACGCGCGCGCACGCACACACACACACACACACACACACACACACACACACACATATATATATATATATATATATATTACTCGTATTTTATATGGAGGCTTCGGTTTTTCTATACTATTGCGTCTTTCCAGTATGTTTAAAGAAAGCTTACTCTGTTTATTATTATTCCATTCCTGACTCTGTATTCTTAGTTGTATCGATTTCGGCATGAGATCTCATCGACAGACTTAGGTAAGCCTTTACATTAGTAAAGGTAGGAAATAAATGAAGCTTTTGAAGTATAATTAGAAACATCGGCAAATAAAATCTTATAACAAATGTTGGAGGTTCTACCAGGGCATTATTGTAAAGTAATTATGAACATAATGTATTATTTTATAATGCTTTTAACAAACCTCAATATCTTCTTCACCCGAAACATATTCTTCTAAGAAGCTGTTTAAAGCTTTTTGAAAGTCCTCTTCTGAAAGTCTAGGTATATTAACAGCAGGGATAGTTTGTGATGCAGATTTTGTGACTGAAGTCAGAGACATACTTTGACTTCGCGATGTTTCAACCACAGGAGTATCTTTATTATATAACGTATTAGACAACTGATAACTGCCATTCCTTGCAGTTCGGCCATCTAAAAATAATAAAAATAATTTAGCACTATCTAACAATATCTTGTAATATATTGCCTACCAAGCGCATAGAGTGGAGTTTAATAGAACGAATGTGAAGTTGGCAGTATAAGTCAAGGAGAGTTAGCAGAAGCTAAAGGCGATTACGAGCCGCAAACGAGTACGCCCTCAGTATAACAACTGAAACTCACGGACGGGCATTTTTTAAGCCTTTTCATTGCTAAAAACTAATTGAAATTTGATACAATTGAAATTTTTTCCGGTGACCGGGCCGATTTAGGTTCAATGAACATTCTTACCGTAAAATAGATTTAATTTTTTAATTTTTATGAGTTTTAGAGGGTATTTACAAAAAGGACAAAGTATAAAATTTTAATATAGTGTAGATAGAAGATAGATGTAGATAGATAGATGTGTCTGCCAGAGCTAATTTTGAAAATTCTAAAATTGGAAGGATGGTGATGTTACAATCAATTGACATAAGGAGTCCTAGGGTCATACAACAAAATGATTTACATTTAATGACACAATTACAAGTCGATGATAAACCAGATATATGTTTAACAATAACTTGTAATCCTAATCGGAAGGCAATCCAAGAAAATGTATAATCGCATGAAACCACTCTAGATCCACCAGATTTAATTTTACGATACTTTTATGAAAATAAAAGTGTTAGAAAATGAACTTAGAAAAAATATATAAATTTGGTAGATTCAAAGGAATATCTCTCTATATTATAAAAAAAAGTTTCGCCGCCGTCGTTTCAAGAATTTTCCCCCTCATTTAATCCTTCTCATTTAATCCCCCCCGAATTAATGCCCCCCAATTAATTCCCCCCAATTATTCTCACTGAATTAATCCCCCTTAATTACTCCCTCTTAATTAATCTCCCTCAATCATTCCCTCTCACTTCTTTCCTTACTTTCTTCCGGTCAACAAAAGACGTTTTTGTTTTTGTTTTGAATAGATTTTTCTAACCAACAACAAACGTCTTTTGTATTGTCCGTTAACTTGTTTGACTTTTTTAAGTGATGCTGTCGTTAAGTGGATATGAATAGAATTCACAATAAGAGAAAAAGAAACGGCGAGTGTAGCGCGGTTCGACGGAAGCTTCGCCATTCGCTGCATCTATATTGCACAAAAAGAAAACAAAAGGAAATGTGTTGCAGGTACGTGATGTATCTGTGTTTTATTTTCATACACGGCAAATGCGTTTTTTCTCTCTCATGTGTGCTCGCAGTTCGTGGCGCGACGGCACTTATTTTATACACCTTCATTCTCCCTTCGTACATCACAGTTAAATCCAAATAAGTATATATATATAAATATAAATATCTGCCTATGAAATAATTAGCTACCAAAGTACTTATTTTTATAATCAAGTATTTATACGATGGGCTTACAAACTCTTAATTCCCTTGTCTCGTCCGGTTTTGCGAACATTCGGTTTCAATGGAATTCTGTTAATGGGTCGTATTAATTATATCGTGACGTGTATTATTAATGTCAAAAGTGCGTTCGAGACATATTTTGCTCAAGTCATTTCTGTTGAAACCTCTTGCTACTTTTTGTATGGCAGTTAAAACCACTATCTCATCGTCTTAGACTAATTGGTATAAATTTATGATGATCTGGCTATGTCTATCGTTGTCTGCAGTATCACTGTTGTTTTGTTATTGGCGTTTGTTCGTTGTGGTCGTTGATTAAAGCGTTTTTTTAGCTCCTGTCGTGTTCAAGTACTCGCGGTCAACGTCGACATTTCAAATGTCCGTTATTCAACAGTTCAATCATACTAGATAGTTATCTGCGTATAAGAGTCGTTCGTTCGTGTAGTGAGAAAATTCGAGTACAAACTCACAAAAGATAACTGACTAGAAAAATGTTTTTTTCATGAGTGTATATACTACAACGTGTCGACGTTAGCGGTTGTATAAACATTGACGTATAGGTACACAGCAACATGCAAAAGCAGTCAAGTATAGTAAAATACCGTGGAAGAACTGCGGATAAAATTAGAAGCTGCGCTGTGGCCGGTTGCAATCGCAGTTGAATAATTCACAGGCCAATCTTCAGGCAGGCGCATCTCGTCCGGTAAACACGCGCGATTTTCCGAGAATTCAAAGCTTATAAACTTTACGAACGAAATGAATAAACATCGTGGCAATCGCTTGCGAAGTATTTTGCTTTATCAAGACTTTGAATTACAGGGTGGATCTACGACTGGCGGCCACTGGCTGCACGGCAACCGTTAGAATTCAATATGACCGAGAGATATGGACATCGAAGGTCCGTCGCAGAACTACGGCACAGTATATCGCGCATGATAGTAAATTACATAAATTTCTAAAATCATACCTACATACCTTAGATGCGTATGCGATTTGCAGCCCTTGAAAAAAATCACTTATTTTAACATTTTTAACGGTAAATGAGATTTTATGCAACAGATGCAAGTCGCATACGAATTAACTCTTAACACTCAACACTCGAATACATTAAAATTCTCATATTTTAACAGAATCGGTTCGTTTAAAAAAGTCTACAAAACTTTTTTACGGGATAAAAAATAAGAAAAATTGTCCCAGTTATGATGATTTAAAATTTGCAATGTTTTCGAAATCATCATGAAGATCGTCATCGAATATTCTAATGCTAGTAAAGAAAACTTGTTTCATTCTACAAACATCTTTATCAAAAGTTAAACTTTGGCAATAAAAAGACTAATAATAGTAGTGAAATCTCCAAGTGTAAAAATGTCAAGTAAATGTTTCTTTTCTATACGCATTAAATATTATTTTTTAGCCAATCGATTTTCTTTAGGGAATGGATGGATCATGAATGGATGGATTAGTGGAATACCTAAAAATTTGTACAGAAATTCGTTATTATCATACCTAATCAGCGTGATTCCATTTAAGAAGTTCTATAGTTGAGTTCTCGTGGTATAACGGTGTTAAAAAATGAAAGTAATGATTAAGGAAATTTTTATGTTATTTGGCAAGAAAACTATAGTGGTGGAAACTATAGTGTATAATAACATAAAAATAAACAATTTTTACGTTATTTGGGGAGGGGGGCTCATGGTGGCGGCGCTAAGTAATGGTGGTGGTGGGAGGGAGGGGAGTCTTGCCAAAATGATTATATAATATAAAAAGAAATATGTTTCTGTTCAGATTAGTAGGCAATAAAGACACTTTTTGAGCAATTTTTTAACTATATCTGATAATACTACTCTTCTTGTTCAGTTCGTTAACGCATTTGCCTTCCCCTCGTACTGCAAAAAATAACTATGCATGTCAATACCTAAGTTCGCATTTTACAACACACACTTTTACTAAACAAAGGCTAATCTATAAGTATCGTACACACTATACTAATAAATTATAATTTCCAATTCTTTTCATCAAGTTTAAAAAAAATTTATAAATTCAAAATTATTCAAGTATTTCATGTACATACCATAACTAGTTTTATATTCCAAACGGCCATAATCTCTCGGACCAGTCGATCGTGACCTACAAATTAAAAGAAATAATCACTTATCTACATATATTATAAGTTGTAAGCTTAATTTACTGGGTTCATTTATTCATTTTCCTTCAGATTTTCCATCATAAATGGAAATTTTTATGAAAATTTGAAACTTATTTTCTGATTTTGGATGTTTGTTATACATTTCACATGATAAATAATTAACTTTGAAAAAAGCTGAATTATAGATGCTTGTATAATAAGTAACAATACATACTTAAGGGGACAAACCACTTTTAAATCCTCAAAAATAAAATACCTATAAATATTTTAAAAAATAAATTATAATTAGTAGATAAATTTTATACTAATAATAGGTTATATTATCTGTATTTTTATCATGCTAAATCTATATTGTCGCCTACTTAACCTTAGTGACACTTTGTATACTGTTTTAAGTATTTTGGCTCTGTACGTAGGATTCCATGTGACCACATGGTTTGATTGGGCTGAAATTTAAGAAGCATGCTTTATACACTTGTACTTTTGGTATGAATGAAGAGATTTTGATTCGAATGCTTAAAAAATGTTTTATGAAGAAAAAAGTAGCATGAATAGCTTATAAAAAAATCAAAAATTCAGTATTTTCATTGCAAAACTAGATTTAGCATGATAAAAATACAGGTAATATAACCTATTATTAGTACAAAAATTATCCACTAATTTTAATTAATTGTTTTAAATAGTTATAGGAATTTTATTTTCAGGGTTTAAAAGTGGTTTGTCCCCTAAATAATTTGTGACAGAATAGTATATTGTAAAACTAGGGGGGGGGGGGGGGGGAGAATTGGATTCTTCAAGCATGGATAATGTTTGAGCACGAGTGGGAGTCGAGGGCGCCGAAGACGATATACTTATTAAAAAAAGTATTATAAAATATTTCAACTACGACAAAAACTCACGATTTCGTCATTATAAAAATTATACTTTTCTAAACTTAAGTAACACTTTCTATTTATACTAGCCTGGCGCTCCAGGTTTCAAAGACGAGATTTCACATGGTTGGTTTCATTAGTTTTTAATTAAAGTGCGTAATAATACCTTGCTGCTCTCGGGCCCTAACCTTATGCCGTGCACAAAAGTTTTACATAGGTCACATGTATCGTAATGTATTATTATTTAATATTTATTATGCGACGTTGCAAACGCGTCGGTACGAGGAATCTCGACCGATGCGCCAAAGCACCACATGCATGGCTTGTTACCCGCGCAGACTGCAAGCAAATCGGGCGTTAGCAAGAAGCCCGGGCACGACAGACTCGAGGGAAGCGTAACAACCTGGTCAACAATACAAGGAGACTGGGAGAGTCTCCCTAGTGTGCGAGAGTGCGCGTGTGTTGCAGGTGCACTGGACTAGGAAGTGCCAACATCTAGAACGAGCCGGCAACTATCCTGAAGAACAGTGATTCTTCGCATAAGAGAGAGAGAGAGAGAGAGAGAGAGAGAGAGAGAGAGAGAGAGAGAGAGAGAGAGAGAGAGAGAGAGAGAGAGAGATTTACTTAGATTTATTTGCGTACATTATGTTGTACAATATAATGGTGACAGCGAAATGAGTATAGTATAAATTCCAACAAAAAGTTTAGGTTATCTCTATTAGAGATTGTGTAGAGTGAGAGTGTTTAAAAGTGAAGATAGATTGAGTGAGAATAAGTAAGGTGTGTGCGTGTGCGTAAATGTGTACCAGATGTTTATATGTTTTCAAGTTCAAAAAGGGTTTTTTAGCAAGTTTTTTAAAGCTGGAGATAGATGTAGCGTTCCAGATGTGTGATGGTAGATTTTTCCACAAGTATGAAGCGCTGATATAAAACGAGTTCCTCAGCGGCTCCGTCGCGAAGGCAGGCATATCCAGAGGTGTTACCTCTCCCCTACAGGCCGAAGTGTCACGCGGAAGTCGAAGTAAGCCAGTACGTATGAGGGTACGGCTGAGTTAAACATTATACGTAGAAATCAAGCTGTGAAATACTTCCTGCGTCCGGTGGTGGTTAGCCATTGCAACTCCTGCCTGTACGGGGAGATGTGCTCATCTTTCCTTACACCACAAATGTAACAAATTCCTGTATTCACGAGCCTTTGAAGCTGTAAGTCAAGCTCCTGTGTCAGGTCACAGTAAACAAGAGAGCAGTAAAAGATGATTGGAAATAGAAGACATGTTTTTTTCTTTTATTAAGCATTTTAGCCTCTTAAAGGAGGCCATTTGCTAGTACATTAGTTTAGTACAATCGATGATTTACATTTGCTAGTATATTGGTTTAATAAAAACGATGATTTACATAGTATACATGGTTTGCATAATGTAGTTTACAGCTGTAATTCACAGTTTTTCAGATATGAGTGTATGACTTGACATAGTCTGAGAGTCGGTTTGTGTAGTAGTGAGGTGTAGGAATTCGGCAAAAAGATTTTAATTTTATTTAATTGTGTAACAAAGTTGAGAGTGGATTTTATTTAATTGTGTAACAAAGAGAGAAAGTGCTCCTTCCACGTGAGTTTAGAATCAAGCACCAATCCCAGGTTATGCAAAAAAGATTAAAAATTGACCTAGGCACCCCCAATATTAATAAAAGTGTTAGCTACTGTAGGTAGTACATTTATGTAGTAGGGGGAGCCCAGGACAATTGCTTTAGTTTTACCATCGTTGATTTTTAGCAGGTTTTGTGCAGCCCAGCCCATTATCCTCTCGGCGTAAACGCTCATCTTGTTAAATAAAGTCGAGCTCCTCAAGGTGGCATTAACTGTAGATTTGCAAGTCATCCGCATAGATAAGATGGGAAACATCGGAATCTAGGCAGAAACCGATGACGTTAATGTACAATGCGAACAGCAAGGGACCCAAAACGGAACCCTGCGGGACGCCGATGTTGAGACGCCGAGTAGAGGAACGTTTGCTATTGTCACCAACGACGGCCTGCTCTCTCCCAATGAGATGGGAGGCAAACCAGCGAATGACCTGCTTAGAGAAGCCGAAAGTGATTAGCTTTCTCAGGAGCCTGACGTGACAGACAGTGTCAAACACCTTCCTAAAATTGAAAAGAAGGATATAAGTTACTTTTTTTAGTTTATCCCGACCCTGGCATCATCAGTTAGCTTAATTAGGCCAGACTAAGTGCTGTGGCCAGTGCGGAAGCCTGTTTGTAGGTTGTCGAGCAAGAGTCTTGATTCAAGGTACTCTGAGACTTGCTGTGCACTAGCCACTCCAGGGCCTTGGAGAGAAAGCAAAGAAGTAAAATCGGACGACAGTCATTCAGGGCTGTTGGTGAACTGACTTTATTGAGTGCGCACACAAGCCTGGCTTCCTCGACCTACTTGTGAGCATTGTCTCTAGCTAGTCTATATATGCGGAGATCTGAATCGAGCCTAGAGTGTTTGAAACGCCTGTAGTCGATCCCTCTCAGAGACGAGGTCACGAAGAGTCGTTGGGAACCACGGGTGACGCTTCCGTCCTAGTGTCACAGTCCGCAATTGGGCGAGATGATTAATAGCGTTCGTAAGGTTAGCGTTAAGCATAGATATGCATTTGTCAAGTAATAAAGAAGTAAGGGATGACCAGTCAGATGCGCTAAGAAAGTCCCTTAGCTTCTCGGCGCTGATTCTTTTGAAGTGTCTGTAAGAGTAGGTGTTAGGTACGTAACGTGGAATCAGTACGTCGAGAGTGACCGTGATAAGGTCATGTCCGTTGATGAAAGGTGAGTCTGTTTTCCAATGTGATAGCAGGCGATCCTGCTCATCAATTAGACACAAGTCGAGCCGGTTATCAGAACCCTGTTTATGGTGAGTGGCACCATAGGGAACCGATGAAAGAGAGTGTTCATCAATGAAGGCCCTGATGAAGTTGGCATCTTCAGATGAGGAGAGTTGGTCTGAGTTAAAGTCTCCTATTATAACCTTCGTGGAATAGTTGTGCATGTGGGTTGTTAGTACTATGAAGTTAGAGCCTTGGAAAAATGAAGCATGCGGTGGACGATACACAACCCCCAAGAAGGTGGAAGAGACTCCCTTTGCCGATATCTCACAGAAAAGGTATTCCGGTTTACCTGGCTTGTCCGACCATTTACCATCAGATGACGAAAGAACGCCAACTGTCAGTGTTTTATGTATGAAGAGGGCCACACCTCCTCCGTTCCTGTTTCTGTCTCGTCTGTACAGTAAGTAGTCATCCAGTGAACGAATGGATGTAATCTTGTCGCTCAGTCAGGTTTCAGTCACAGCTATTACGTGAAATGGAAAGCGAGTGGACAAGAAGAGCCCGATTAACTCAATGTAACCCGTGAGGGAGTTCGCATTGAAATGACAGACTCTTACACCTTCAGACAGAGACACCTTAGAATCAAATGAAGACATGGCAGATGATCTTGATGGTGGGTATGGTGGAATGATGCGCGTGTGCTCAGCTCAGCGTCGGTGGGGATGACGGTGGCACGTTCGCTGTTATCATTACAGCACATGTAGAGTCCCCCATCTTTCACGTAGGCTCGGCAACCCTGCCTTTTCTTGGCCTTCAGCCTAGCCTTTAAACGCAGGGTGACGGCTAACGGTGGAAGTCTGCCGTCTCCCCTGGCGGTGTTGTTCATTCCATCAAGCCTCCTAATGGTCCAGACGTGTGCCACGTCTCTTCTAAGGACAGTAGGGTCAAGCGCGTTCATCACTGAGTACGCAAGGAGGTGCAGCGATGTGTCACGGGTATAATGTAGACCCGTAATAACGACAACACTGTTGGAGGTCTGATCTTGGCGCCTCTTTACTTTAGCCAGCTTACTGCTGAGGTTGTGGATCTCCGCCGTGCTAGGCGACGTGCTGTTGCTGTCCTGCTGCAGTGCTGGGCTCCTTAACGACAGATCTTAGTATTGTGCCTGCAGCTCAGAGATGGATGATTCAACGTTGTTCAGTCGAGTCTTGAGCTCAGGCTGGTCGTCAAGGGCTTTGAGGCGTTTCTCAAGAGGGACAAGCCTCTTCTCAATCCGAGAGACCCTTTCAGACATGGTGTTTTGTGCCTGAAGGGTCTCGTTCTGGATTTTACGGATGTCCTCCAGCGCTGCAAAGATATCTTTCAGAGACGTCTTAATATATGTCGCCTGTGCAGCTGTTATTCGCGCAGGCGACTGCTTCCTTGAGCCAGCGAGCGATGGAGGTGCCGAGTTATTTTCTTTATAGAGAGACGGGGGAGAAGAAGGGTTGGCAGTGCGTATCGTATTGGGACTAGAGTCCGTATGAGAGAGAAAAAGAAAGAGAAACAGCCGTCAGCGAAATAAACCTGGGCCTGCGGCCTGTCGTCTGCTGCACAAGCGCGGCTCGTGTGTGTGCGTGCGAGCATAAGGCCTGCGTACCTACATTGTGCGCTAGAAGCCTGACAGCCACCGCGTTGGAGGACATGGCTAGGCAAAATACAGAGTGCAATAAAACTGTACCTATTCGTACAATTACTTTCTGCTCTTCCTCGCCTTTTCTCAAACGTTGGCGATTGCGTTAGATTCTACGAATAAACAAATCTAGTGCATGCAAGGCGCTAGGTGTTGCACACCTGTGTTAGGTGGCAGAGCGTCGATATTAATACAAAATTTTATTGTCATTGCTTACAAGATGTCCATCTATGGTCAATATAATGTATTATATTGACCATAGAAGCAAAATATTTTTTATTTCAATCGTTAATTACAATAACATTTTGTAGTCATTTATTATTTTTACTCGAAATTTAAAAATGTGCAAAGTATTTTGAATAATATCATTTAGAATTTGTTCAAAGTCAGTACACGTTAAACATTTTTTAACAAATCCTACGAACTAAACAAATTTTAGTACATGCAAGGCGCTAGGTATTGCGCACCTACGTTGGGAGACACAACGTCGTGCTCGCAAGATAGCATATATTCTCTTTAAATGAACCCTTTGATTCGTCTGAACTACCTGTCTGGCATATGTCACTCGGTGAGATGGTTAGAGAATACGACCCCTTACCAGGCTATGCTAGGAGCGTAAATTTGTTTGATGGGCAAGAAACCAAAATTTTAAGCAGGATCTGATAATTTTTATGAAAATAAAGTAAAATCTCGGTTTTGATACAAGATTTCAATTTTAAGAGAAGATCTCAGTCTACAACAAGATTGTTTTTTTCGAAACGAGATTGGTATTTCTTTAACAAAAATATTCAATTACTGGAAAAGACGTTTTCGCTTTTTGCTTTCCTAATAACAAAGCTTTGTAACAATGCAAATTTTCGAATCAAATATTTTGATGAACTTTAATGTTTCCTATACATATATCTTAAACTTTGAGGAAGCATTGACAGTAGCGGTTTTTCTAAGAAAACATGATTTTATTTTACATAAATAAAATTTGAGAATTTATTAGAAATAATTTTGAAACAAAAAATGCAGATATTTTATATACATTATAGCAATATATTGTATGTAATTAACGGAAAATCCGTAAGGGGTGTAAAGCACGCAACCTCAATGTATAGACTTTATAAAGACTATCTTAACTTATAAAGACGGTTCTTGTAAACATTCTAGAAAGTAACTGAAATTGAATCAACATCAGACATTTTAATAAAAGTAAACTACTGACTAAATCTCATTTTCTATCTCAAATCGTGATACCAAATTTTACCGAATCGTTAAAACAACATAAATTTGAAAGAAATTACATGATAAAGGATCGCAAGCAATTTTGTCGGTAAAAACTCTCTTCGCCTTGAATTAAGTGGTGCGGTAGCGCCACAAAGGCGAGTTTGATAAGCAGACGAAGCCGCAGCGCCTGAGCTATTATTTACTTCTATGTCGAGGTTTGCATTTTTCATTACAAAGAAATAAATACGTTTCTTTGTTGTCTCTAATATATTTTGACTTATATTATGTTTTATTATGCCAAACTATGATTTTCAACAAAAATATTGATAAAAACAGCTACCATTGATATAAGACAACATGAGTGTGTCATTCACAAAATGCTCAAATCAAATCAAAAAATGTTAGGACCGTTAAGTTAGCCGCAACAAGTGTTATAACCGTGAAGCAACTGTCCGCACAGCTATATTGAGATAGATATTGCTTTCTCGTCAGTTTTCTGCATGCTCGCTCACACGTAGTTTTTAGTGTCTAGTTGTAAAAATAATTTAAGGGCAGTGTCTAGGTGTACGGGGTGGCCGATGATGAGGTCTAGGTGGTGCGCTCCGTAATTTTTTATGTCTAGGTAAATAAATCATACGAGGACGGCATCCAAGTGTACAGGGTGGCCGATGACGTGGTCTATCTTCATTGTACTTATGGTGTTTTTATGACGTTCCAATACATAAAAAGAAAATTTTAGTTGTTCACCAATAAACAAATTGAAACAGTCATGGCAAGTTACGTAGTAAGTATCTTGAGAGTTGTTCCTAATGGATCATTATATAACTTAACTTTAAGTTGAGTAAGCTTTTTATTGACCAGAAAAATTTTGTTGCTTTATTATGATTAAATATAATAAACTTGACTTTGATTGATTGATCTCAGTTCTTTTTAATCTGTTATTTCGTTGCGGAATATATCAAACTCGCCCAACCTTTTACTTTTTTAAAAGTTAATTTTTTTTAGAGATATGTCCTTTCTTTCCATTGCTGAAAGGTCAATAGGCGGCATGCCTGCTACGATGCTGACCGCCTCGTACGGTAAGCCAATGCGACTCTTAGTGCACTTCTCCTGTACACTGCAGATATCTTTCGTGCATAACTTTTCACCAACATGGCATTCGCCCATATCGGGGCCCCGTACAAAATAATCGATGTGATTACGCTAGCTAGGAGTAACCTTCGTTTCTGCATTGGTCCTCCTACATTTGGCACCAATCTCAATAATGTATTGCAAACTTTTGCTGCTTTATTACTTATTACTTCAATATGTAGTTTAAACGCAAGTCTTGCATCGATGGTAAGGCCGAAGTACTTGATGGTCAGTTAAGATACAATCTTATGTCCGCTCACCGTCAGTGTTATTGCCTCTATCTTCTTTTAACTAGAAATAAGGATAGTTTTGGTTTTGTGGCGGGTCAGCTTTAGGCCTGCCTCTGCTAGCCATTCGTGTATTATATGGATATACTCCCCAGCTATGTCCCTTACTTCCTCTTTGTGCTTCGCCACCACCACCACCACTGCAATATCGTCAGCAAAGCCTACTACTGTTGCCTCCTTGGGTAACTCCAGTCTTAGTACTCCATCGTACATGATGTTCCAAGTCGGTGTGCCAAGAACTGACCCTTAAGGGACATAATCCTTCTTGTATAAAAGGGCACATCCTGATTCCGGAATGCATTTATGACGTCAAATGTAACTATAGCACAGTACTAATTTTTGCTACTTTCCACCTTTTCCCCTCTATAGCTATTCACGCAGTGTCAATCACTAGGCTAACTGCGTCCAGGGTTGAACGATTCTTCATAGAGCCATATTAGTGTTCCGCCAATCCACCTTTTCCTTTTATAAAATGGACTTTTATTAAATAAACTTTTTTTCTTTTGGCAGTACGAGTTGCTGTTTCTTTCAGTTTATGGAGAATATTCAGTCTCAATGTATCTTCTTCCCGCACATTCTGCATTTCCTGTCCTCTTCCTTCCTTCAGTAGTAGTTACCTCTTGTTTCGCTTTCTAGCCTGAACCTTGCTATTGTTCCTAGTGCCCCTCTCCTTTGTTCTCCTGCCTCTCTTAAATATTCCGGTGTTTCTCCTTGTTCCATCAATAGTTCTCTTATCTCTTCTACATATTTCGACCCTCTTATCTCTTCTCTCCACTTTTGCCATTGTGTGTCCTTGTTTATCCGCTCTACCTCTGAATATTAATCTTAGAACGAATGAAAGAACTCAGAGTGAGTTCCAACAAAAGGAAAGGGTTGAGTGAGTGAAGGGTTCTTTTTAATTAACACACACGATTTCGCGGTACACAAAAAGCACTTGCTTTGGCGTAAAAACCCTCACGGTTTAGAGGGAAAAGCCTCAGCGAGTGTAAGCTTTATTGAAAATAAGGAAAGGGAAACTATACAAATAAAAGAAAGAGAACAGTGACTCTAAAAGAGAAAAAAACTCAAGTGAAAGAACGCACGCAAACGCAAAGACGCGAGGTACCTTTTCCGCACGCAGAGAGGGCTCTCTTACCGCAAAGACGAACGCAAAAACCGCCGCTGAAGAGGGCGTTGAGCAGGCCTCGTCGTAGTCCGCCGCTGCTTCCGTCCTGGTCCTGGAGGTCTGGAAGCCGGGCCTGGGGAGCGAAAGGATGGTCCGCAACCGTGCACCAAGCGCGCCCCGACGTCTCGGGGAGCCAGACGCTTGGCACGAGGGCAACAAGGGGTGTTGCCGCTGTTCGCTCGCCCCGAAGGAGTCACGTACAACACGTGGACACCTTCGCCAACAAACCTTAAGACTATCGCCTCGAGGCACACTCGCACAAATACACACACGCGAACGACGCGATCGCGAATTTTCCGCTAAACACTACCAACACGGCGCAGAACGAGGTCAACAGTGATAGCTCTGAGAAGAACACGTCACTGGCTCACCGTCAGAAGAAAAAAAAATCGAAAAGCGTAAGGAAGCCAAACGTGCGAAGCGCTAGGCAGTCCGAACAGGAATCCGCGCGCGCGGGCCCTTCGCGCGCTCGCAAGCGGGGCCGGCGGCGCGCAACTCGACGCATGCGCGCGCGCTCTCAACGTCGCAACGGAGAGCGAGCAGCGGCGCGAAATTCAAAAAGCCTAAATTTACACCTACACTACTTGAACGAATAAAACGAACTGAACAACCTCCTTTCCACTCCGTCTCCCTCTTCTACTCTTCTGTTATATTCTTCCACAGAAATTCCGCATTTTTCTACTTCGCTCTTTCTTACATCCTTCCCTCTTCCTCTCCTTTCATGTACTACTCCCTCTTTCTTCAGTAGACTCCAGCATTCTCTTAAAAAGGAGTTTTCTTTAGCCCTCCTTAATTCTCATATCTAACTGCCCTTTTCCTTGTTCTTCTTTCCAGTTTAACCGTTTTGTCTCCCAATGAATAACGTGTGCTGGGGTTGTTTTCTCTAGCTTCAGTACCCATTTCATGTACCTTCTCTAATTCTTCCTGACCTTTCCACCCCCATATCTTCACTCCGTACTCCATCACGCTCTGAACTAGTGCGTCGAATAGCTTTATTCTCGTCTTCCAGTTATTTTTAAAGATTGCCTCACCCATCCCTCATACCGTACCTAACACGGCGGTTACCTTTTCTTTTACTTTCTTGATTTGTTCCTCTTCCTTTCCGTTCTCTTTCATAGTGCAGCCTAAATATTCAAATTTCTTCACCACCTCTATATCTTCTCCATTCCACTCGAACTTCTCCTCTCTCTTTCTTCTCCCTCCGTTTCTGAATATCATAATCTTTGTTTTCTTTGTATTCAACTCTAAACTCTTTCTCCATATGAATCCCTTGAATCTTTTCACCATTTGTTTTAGTCCACTTGCGTTTGATGCTAAAAGCACCACATCATCTGCGTATGAAATCGACCATAATTTTCTTCTTCCTAGAATGATTCCGCCTTCCTGTATCTTACTCATCTCTCCTTCCAGGTCTGCCATTGCCACATTGAACAGTAGTGGACTTAGCGGACATCCCTGTCTCACCCCTTTTTACGTATCGAAGCTGCCTATTTTCCTTTCTCCTATATTCACTTCACATTCCGTCTTTTCATAAATCTCATTAACCCTTTCTCTTAACTTTCTGCTCACTCTTAGTCTCTTCATCATTCCCCATACTTCCTCTCTGTTTATTTTGTCGAATGCTGCTTTCGTGTCCGCAAAGCAGCGTACATCTTCCCACCTTTTTTCTTTAGCTCTTGCTCTACTGCTTTGCTCTCCACGTATATTGCATCTATCGTCCCTTTCCCTTTGCTGAACCCCATCTGCGTGTCGCTTAGTCTGTCCTCGTCTTCTAGCTTCTTCTCCATTCTCCCTCTTATCAATTCTGCGTATATTTTATATCCTGTATCCATTAGGGTAATCCCTCTGTAGTTTTTACATTCTCCTTTATCTCCTGTTTTAAAGTCCCTTTTCTCCATTCTTCTGGTAGTCCCTCTCCTGTCCATATCTTTCCCAGTAGCCTTATAGCCTATAGCCTTTTCCTTATGCCTAATCCCTATAGCCTTTTCCTTATGCTTTCCTCTTCTCCGCCTCCTGTCCATGTCTCCTGCAGGCAAATGACGTCGAATTCCCGTAGAAATCCCCATCCTTCCTTTTTTATAAATTGGTTTCACCGTCCCTTTTCTCCATTCTTCTAGTAGTCCCTCTCCTTTCCATATTTTTCGCGGTATCTCCGTCAGTCCCTCTACCAGACCCTCTTCCCCATATTTTCATGCTTCGTTCTGTATTCCATCTTCTCCTGGTGCCTTTTTCTCGTTCAGCTTTCTGATTATTACCCTTACTTGCTCTACATCTATCCCTCTTTCCTCCTCTTCTACGACCCTTCCTGTTGACTCATCTATTTCCCTGATCCCCTCGCGCTGAATTTCCCTCTCTCCCAGTTATCCTTTAAAGTGTTCTATCCACTTTCTATCTTCTATCTCCCTATCTACCTGTTCTCTTTTCCCTTTTCTCCTCTTTTTAACCATATTCCAGAATTTCTTGCCTGATCTGTCCTCTTTCGCTTCTTTTATCTCCTTCATTAGTCCATCTTCATTTTTCTTCCTGTACATGCTCTTTAATTTTCTCTTTACCTGCATGTACTTATGGCTCCCATCTTTTCTTATTCCTTTGTTTGCCCTCTTCATTTCTGCCCTCTTTTTTCTGCATTCTTCATCCCACCATCTATTCCTTTCGTTCTTCTTTCTCATCCCTCTTTTGGTTTGTATCGCGTTCCTTATTTTCACTTTCAGTTCTCTCCATGTCTTCGCTTCTCCTCCCTTCTCCAGCCAGCTCCTGTATTCTCTAATGGCCTTCTCTGTCCATATCGCTCTACAAGTTTCCTCATTTAACATTTATACTTTTCTCTCTGTGTCTATCTCTATTACTAGCGCCCCATGGTCCGATTCTATTCTGTCTCTAAACTTCATTCTTTTTATCTTTCTCCTCCCTTCCTTATTTACTATCCCGTAATTTATTACTGAACGTCCCATTCCTACCACATATGTTGTTTCCCCTTCCTCATCCCCTTCTATGTTACCGAGAGAGAGAGAGAGAGAGAGAGAGAGAGAGAGAGAGAAAGCCGCGGGTGTGTGCGAGAAAGAGTGAGCGAGACGAGAGAGCGGTGTGCGGTGCGGGCGCACACCTCGATGTCATCCACGCGAGGCATAGGGCCAGCGCGCGCGAGAGCGAGAAAGAGAGAGAGAAGCGCAGCGCAGAAGAAACGCGGGAGAGTGTGTGAGTGCGAGAGCGAGAGAGAGAGGCATCGGGGCGTCCGAGAAAGCCTCGCTGCTCGGTAGCAGCAGGTCGGGCTTGCTGCCAACGCGAGGCAAAGCCGGTGCGCGCGAGCTCCGAGAAGAGCGAGAGAGAGTAGAGAGAGGGGGGGGGGAAAGCAGATAGCTACGCCGGCGTCGCTTCAGGCATCGCCGGGCCGGGACCGCTGGCGCGAGCTGTTGGTGAGCGTGCAGCTACGTGTGTGCGTGCCCGAGAGTAGAGTGAGGGGACCGTGTTGGTTCGGCCGACAACGCCGCGGTGAGCGCGCGCTGTGCTCGCGATTATACGTGCGGGAGAGAGAGAGCGCGCCGGCCGCGTAGCTATTCGAGCGGGTTGCGCCGAGCCGAAATTCGGGTGTGTGAGAGAGAGTAGACGGGTCAAACTGCGCGACGTCAGAGGCGAGAGCTTCGAGGCGCGCGCGCGTGTATATGAGAGTAGAGATGTGACGGCGAGCCCTGCGTGGCTACTGTGCGTGGGCGGCTACGGCCACCACGTTGTAGGGAAGGGCTGGGCCAAATATACGTGCAATACAACTTAATAACTTGTGTGATTACTTCTTCCTTCTTTCCCCATGTTCTCCCAAACGTCGGCGATTACGTTAAATCCCGCGATTAATGAAAAATCTTGGCGCGTACGAGGCGTCAAGTGTTGCGCACCTGTACTGGGAGGCACAGCGTCACACCTTGTAGCCTCTTCCTTATATTTTCCTTTTCTCCGCCACCTGTCCACGTCTCCTGCAAGCATATGGCGTCGAATTCCCGTAGAAATCCACATCCTTCCTCGTCCACTCCTTTTAGTTCTGCCACGTTCCAGCTCAGCACCTTCAGGCTTTCTTTTTTTCTCTTTCCCTCGGCCTTTCTTCTTTCCCTTATTCTTGTCTTCTTCCTCTTTTTCGAAAAAGCTGGTCCTCTCTCTTGTTCCATATATACTCCTCGTCTCCCACCGTCAGTTTGTTCCTTCCTACTTTCACCGGTCTCCGTTCTCTTCTCCACTCTCTGGCCAGTTCGTTCAGCTTCTCTCTATTTTTCCTCTCTATCCAAGTTGTATCTTGATTTATGAACAAGTCCGTGCCCCTTAGTTCCATTCTTTTCCTTTTCTCTTCTTTCATTAGCCGCTTAACCTCTTCCACCTTTTCATTCATCTTTTCCTCCGCCTCCTTCCACCTCTTCTCCCACCTTTCCCTTTCCTTCCTTCTCTCCTCTTTCTTTTCATCCATCTTCTTTAAAATCTCATCCAGGGACTTTTGCAGGTTTTCCATCTCTTGCACCCCCTTCTCTGCCTTTGTTGGAGTCCTCGCAGTCTTATTACTCCTCTCAAACGGGCTTTTCTCCCTTATCTCTTCGGTCTTCTCTCTTTTCTCTTTTTTCTCCTCCTCTGGTGTGCTTCCTTTTCTTTTCTTTCGTTTCTCTGTGAGGGTCAGCTGGCTTTGCGTCCTCCCTCTTTCTCTTGTCCCCCTTTTTACCATTTCCTCCTTTGGAGTGCTTTCCCAGCTGTTTCCCCATCTTTCTTCTCCTCCCGTCAAATCAAATCCTTGCGGGGTTTTGAATTCCTGTTCCCGTTCCTCCTCGTTCCACTTTGTCCCTAAGATCTCGTCTATCTGGTCACTACTGTAGTCCCGTCTATCCGTACTACTGTAGTTCATGGTCTGCGGCTTTGCCGCTCTTCCCCCTAACTCTATCCTTTTCTAATTGCCCTTATCTTACTCTTTCGTTCTCCTCTTCTCTTTCGTTTCTCCTTTCTTCCATTCTTGCCCTTATTCCTTCTTATTATCTGATCCCTTCCTCCCTCTCTCCTCTTTCTCCCTTTCTATCCCTTTCTCTTCTTACTCGTCCTAAAACTATCGAAACACAGTGTACTATAGATACCTATGCACAACGCGTCTGATTCAGCCAAATGGCGCCAAAAACCAAATAGTCTAAAAGTAGTAGATATAAATAAGCCATAAGAATTTAATCAAGAAGTGAATTAAAATGAATTGTTGACTATTTATATGCCATAATTTGACATAGGAATTATTTAAATGATATTTGTTGTTATTGCGTGCGAAATAAAATATAAGCAACGAAAGTTATTTGTTAAACGAACAATAAATAAGCATGCAATAAATGCCTTTATATATTTTGTATTTTATTATATCATGCCAGTGCTTGCGAATAGGTAACACGTTTACCTCTGCAAGGTACTGAGTGTCTCTATCAATTAGTTATTCTCTGTACTATATCTGGAATGAATAAAAAACCGCTGCCAATTCATTGGCACGTAGCTTCCTACAACTAAATTTATAGGTCTAATAAATAAAATATTGTTTTAATATACAGTATAATCTTCCTGCTAATGTATGGGACGGTTTTTGATATATAATGGTTTTTTCACATACTATATATATATATATATATATATATATATATATATATATATATATATCAGTCTGACATGAATTCATAGGGAGGGACTTTAACGACGTGCAACGACACCCCTATAAGAGGAAGCAAAAGTTTTGAGAACAGTCGGTTTTTACATTTTAGCTATTTACTTAAGAACTACTCAACGAAATCGTTTAAAATTTTAGCAGCAGACAGCTTTTTTATGGCAAATTACCAAATAAAATTTTGAAGCATTTGACTACATAGTTTTAGAGATATAAGGAATCAAAAAATTAAAAAAAAAATTGAAACGTTGATATCCTAAGAACCATAGGGGTTTGAAAGCTGCGCAATGAACTTAGCCAGAAAACATAAAATATCTACTTTTTCCCAAAATCGCAAGTGCAATGAGACCTTTTTACGTCCGTAATCGAGGCACAAAAAAACATATTTTTTTTAGTTTTTGATTTATTATTGAAAAAATAAGTGGTCAAACACTCGAAATTTTAATGGGATATAGTCTAACACGTGGCCTATTGACATAATTTTTTTGTGAGGTTATGATGTTTAGTTTCAGAGATATAAATTTAGAAAGAAAAAAAACACCTTTTTCATTTTATCTGCCGAACAAAGCGGTCGATTACGAGGACCAAACAAGGAAAAGTAGGTAAATTTATTCGCTTTCAAATGCATTTTAGCTGAATTGTTTGTAACAATGGCATGATTAAAAAAAACGCAAATTAGTGTTTTTCAAAAATCAAAAAATGGCCATAAAAAAATAGTTGAGAAAATATAAAATAACTGTTTTTCCCGAATTCAGAATACAAAAATAAATATGCATGTCAAATTTTATTGATATTGTCGGAGTAGTTCCAGAAATATTATGGTATACACACATACACACACACCCACACACACATCCATACGAACATTTTCTAAAAACACTCGATTTGAACTTCTAACACTCCAAAAAGTATTTTTTAGAAGTTTGGACAAAATTCAAAATTTTACTATTACAAAGTTTCCTCTAGGAGGAAGCAAAACAAAAACTTTGAATCAATGGTTTTTTGATACCTACAATTGACTAATTGCTGAAAATATTGCAACTTGAAACGGTGGATATATTTGAGTAGAAGTGAAATATTGAGACAATGAATCAATGGTACATAGAAAATTACTTTTAAAATGTAAAGTAGACTTGATGCAATGCAAGTTTTAATACATTTTTACTAATTATAATTATAAATATATAAATATAGAGAAAGAGACTTACCCAGATAAATGAATAGGAGGAACTCTTTTATCAAGGTCGGAGGAAACATTTTCTAAATAAGAAAATTTGTTTGTTGTAATTTTTGGAGTATTCTTCCACATATAATTTAACCGACTCCCAAGCTGCGTATCATCTATCGATGGCTGTAATATAAAACAAAAACTAACAGTATTTTTAAGACTAATAATTAATCGAGGTAGCAAATATACCTTAAATTGTCGAAAAATGAAAAATTCAATTTATTGTTTATATTTTTCCTTTATTGTTTCAAAGAAGAATTAAACAATTAAATATATTTAGTTATAATGTAAAAAACATAAAACAATATTTATATGTGCGACGCACCAGATACAACAAGTCTTCAAAGACAAAAATTCGGGTATCAGGCTTTGGGATATCAAAGAACGGTTTTATATTGGTAAATCTGCTTTAGACACATAAAGTAAAAAAAATATTCTTTAAAAAAGTTGTCTGAAATTATTAACAAACATTCTTCAAACTATTTAAAACATTACCAAAACGAAACTCTATGCTTACCGCATTAGGCACTCGCCTGTATATTAAATTAGAGACACATACACGCACACTCCCGAAAGGGCAACAGTTGTAGGATTTGCAGATGACATTGCAGTAGTGGTAGTAGCAAAGCAAAAGGAAGAAGTGACGGAAATCGCTAACTAGGCAGTAGGTATAATCCACGATTAGCTAAAGCAGACAGGACTTGAGCTTGCTAGCCATAAAACGGGCGCTATTCTTATATCTAGTAGGAAGAAAATAGAGACAATAACACTGACATGATAACTGAGAAAATCACCATGGATAATAGACTAACGTTTAAGCAGCATCTCGATAGGGTAAGCAATAAGGCAGTAAAAGTCGGTGCTGCACTATCATGGCTAATGCCAAATGTAGGTGGAGCAACGCAGGGTCGAAGGTTATTCCTAGCCAGTGTAACTACATCAATTATGTTATGCGGTGCCCTAATATAGGCGGACACCATGTTGGTGAAGTCCTTCGCACGTTGTCAACAGTTTATATGAGAAGTGAATTGCGGGTCGCTTCTGCCTACTGAACAGTATCAGAAGATGCAGTGTGCGTTATTTCAGGTATGCTGCCTATTGACCTGCTAGCAACAGAAAAAATGAATATATACGAGGAAAGTTGGAGTGGTGACAATACTCAAAAGGAAGTTCAAAAATCGCGGAGAAACAATCCCTAGCAGAGTGGCAAATACGATAGAACTCCAGTGAGAAGGGGCGATGGACGCACCGCCTCATATCAAGGATTGTTGACTGAACCAAAAGACCAAACGGAGAAGAGAATTTATTACCTTACGCAGTTTTTGAGCGGACATGGGTGCTTTCGAGCCTACCTACACCGCTTCAAGATAGAGTACAACCCGAATTGTCCAGTGTGTTTGAAAGCAAATGAAAGAAAAGAACTTGAATGCTGCTATCAGACTAGAGTGACATCTGAGTCAATTATGACAGCTGTGACGTCGGAGGGTGGTTGGTGCGGTTTGAACGATTATCCCTAAAGCCATATCGGTACTCCGCTAATCTACCTTTCCCTTCTATAAAATGGTCCATTTTGACACAGATTATGCGTTCCAGAATCTTGCCCAAGGTACCCATCATGCAGAGCGCTCTTTCTGTGGTGGCTTTTTTCCTTTTTTCCTTACTGAATAAGTAAGTCTTGAGCTGTCTCACAGTGATTTATATTTAGCTGCACTATCTTCATTGTCTTTGTTTCTTTAACTTTTCTACTTGTTAAAAGGAGGGTACGCCGAGAGATCGTAAGATGCTTTCTTTGTCAGCCGACCTTGAACAATAAGGCGGGGCACCGGGAGTAAGTTTTACGTTAATATTTGATTGCGCTGAAAAGGGCAGATTGTAATCGTGGTAGTCAGAGGCGTGAAAGACAAGCGCTGCTTGCCGAGTCGTGGCTATAGGAAGTCTACGTTAGAGGGGGGGGGGGGTCGAAAGAACTGTATGTGGAAGATGAAGAAAGCTAAGAACGTAGAGCGACGATGATATTGCGCTCTAATCCGTAGACACGACCGAAACGGGATCCGAGTGTCCCCTAGTATACATATATTCCAGGACTAAGTCAACTGGTAGATAATTCGGTGGACCTCTGTCGTTTGGCCGCTTGAGCGTCAAGGCACCAAGAAGGAGTGGACTTAGTCCGGGAGGCAAGCTTCTACTTATCGTTTGTCCGAGAAGAAAGGGAAACCTCGACGCAGTGCGAGTAGTGTCGGAGCATCCGAGAGCGGAGGGCTCTGCCGGTCGACCGTCTTGCTCGACTGCGCGAGACAAACTGATGGAAAGGAGTCGGAGCCAGACCTATAGTCCGGGAGTACAGACCTTACAGAGAGTTCAGTGCTCTTCGCTGTCCGAGAGCGTAGGGAGGTCTGCACCAGGCCGAAGCCGGGATACAACTGATGCTCGCGCCTGAGCGCGCCCCATACTTATAGGCGTTCAGCGCGCAGCGCCGACACGCCAGTAGGAGTGGGGGTACTTGCGCGTAAGAGACTGTTGGTGAGAGGGAATCAGGTTTGGAAACAACGGCGCGCGGCAGTCGTTAAGAGGTGGGGCATCATACTGCAGTTCTGTAGACTGGGCATGTCTAGCTACCAACTGCATGGTCGAGTTTCCCTTCTGCGCCTCTTTCCTGATAGATTACGCAGTACGCTTGGCTGTTACAGTCCCTTGCTTTATGTTTCCTGCTCCCACATGTGTAGCAACAGTTATTTCGATCTTGTGTTGCTGTGCACTTTTTAGCGATATGCCCAAAACCTAGACATTTATAACATCTTAATGGCCGTGCCCCTCGTTGTACCTCTCACATTCTGCAGACTACTCATCCTATCTTGATTTTCTGCTTTGCTATCACCAATTTAGCCATTGTCCCTGGCATTTTAATGATCGCGGTCTGCGTATCACCGCATGTCCGTCGCCCCGATTTTACTGCCGTTTCTTCTACTGCAAACGTTTCACTACTTAGAAATTTCCTTTGTAACGATTGGGGTAGTGTTGTCGTAATATTATATGTTCCAGAAACAGTTTCCGATGCACCTCAAATTTTTCAGATTTTTACATTACTTTTTACCAAAACCCAAGCCCAACTGGTTTTTAGAGAACGAGTCATTCTAATGTTGGAGATATTTTGGTATTGTTTTGAATCAAGTCAACAATCACCTCCGTCTACGAAACAAAGTAAGTGACATATAGTAAATATATTCAAACATCGTCATTAATACTCAAATTCAAGCAAGTAGTCAAGCCGCGGCAGCTGACAGGTTGTGTTAGCGTCTCCTGTGTAGGGGGCTAGTTAGTTCGTATTCCAGGGGATCATTTGTTAAAAGACAGTAAAAACCCACTTAACACAAACATAAAAATTTTATGTCTACCGATACAAACACATTTTGGTATCGGTCGTCATGAAATGTACTAGATTATAAGTGTAAAATTTGCATGTACAACCACTACTTAACCGTTATATAATGTTTGTTTCTGCATAACTTCTACTAGAAGGTAAGGCCTATTCTGAAACTTTACAGATACTTTTTTACTATAAAAAGGTATCTTTTTACTGTATTGAGGTTGTCGGAGTTTGGATCGAACATTCAGATTTTCATATTTTATGTTTGAAAATGTAAATAAGGTAGCCTTAACATATACATAGGGCTTTAATAGTATATAGTGTACCAAGGGCGTAAAGTGGGCTTTTTTAGGCCGAGTGTAGAGTTTGCAGTACGAGTCAAGGCGAGTTAGCCCGAGTCGAAGGCGAGGGCATTCACGAGACGGAAACGAGTACTGCGACCACACGAGGCCAAAAAGCCCGCTTAGCCCTTGGTGCACGCCATATTTTTTGTAACGCATGTATTGATTTTTGCGTTTCAAACTGCACTTGTTGAATTTCTTGCGAGTTTAGAAGATTTGCCAATAAATTGTGTAGCGGGCGCATAAGTACTTTTGCGACCGCTGGTCGGAAAACAACTACTTTTGTCCCTAACTTCAGGTTAAAAAAACGCGAAAATTGTGCATGTATTACAAAAACGCATTTTTATTAAAAATATCAGAAAATTTTACAAAAAAAGTATCTGGGTAGTTTTAGTTAAAAATGCATCCCTCATAAGCTACAAATCATTGAAAATAGGCAAAAATTGCTTGAAACCTCAACTTTAACCAGCTAGAACTCAAACCAAATGAAGGAATCGCGCTAAAATTTTGTTTGGGAGTCAGATACAACATATAGAACATATATATACAGTTTAGGCAAAAATTAAAATTTTGATATCATCGATTTCACAGAGAACCACCCATATATATATATATATATATATATATATATATATATATATATATATATATATATATATATATATATATATATATATATATATATATATATATATATATATATATATATATATATATATATATATATATATATATATATATATATATATATATATATATATATATATATATATATATATATATATATATATACATATATATATCAGGATGTATCAAATTTTTGTACGCACTTTGGCGACTCGTAATAGTGCGGAAATTTTAGTAGTTATATCAAATAGACCGTCTGTAAAATTTGGGCTCATAAGGTCAATTGCTTCCGCTCTGTCTAAGGTCGACAAGTCCAAAATTACGAAATTTTCGCTTAAAATTATTTTTTCTATTCTTTAAACAAATTTAAAATAAAAATGTTCTAATACATTTTTTTGTAAAATGCATTCCTTCTTGTTGATAAATTATTGAAGTTTCGGAAATTCAATTTGAAAATATTGAATTTAACAATTCAATGATTTTTCAACAAGAAGGAATGCATTTTACAAAAAATGTATAAGAACATTTTTCTTTTAAATTTGTATGAAGAATCGAAAAATTTTTTCAAACGTAAATGTGGTAATTTTAAAAAATTCATCATTCGTGTCGACCTTAGACAGAGTAGAAGCGGTTGACCTTATGTGTCTAAGTTTTATAGATGCTCTATTTGATATGAGTACTAAAATTTCTGCACTATTACAAGTCGCCAAATTGCGTACAAAAAAATCGATACGCCCTAATATATATACAGTTTGGGCAAAAATCAAAATTTTTATCTTTGATTTTACAGAGAACTACCCATATACATATATATATATAAATCTCTCTCTCTCCCTCCCTCCCTCCCTCCCTCCCTCCCTCTCTCCCTCTCCCCCTCTCTCTCCCTCTCCCTCTCCATCTCCCTCTCCCTCTCACTCTCTCTCTCTCTCTCTCTCTCTCTGCAATTTTTCTCTGTGATCTTTTCTACACGCCTTGGCTTGGCTTGTTTTCTCACTTGCACGGCGTCTCTTTCTCTCCACAATCAACATCGTCGCGACATCTGCTGCATCGTGGGAGAACTTTCAAGACGTCTCCACACTGTTCGCGGTCGGTATTTTCACGCTCTCTCCACTAACGCTCCATCTAGCCGTAAGAGTCATGACACCTACTCTTTCACTCCGTCGATAACTTATCATCCTCCTACAAATATCTGCTTTACCGACTGCTAGTAAGTTATCGACGAAAATGAGGGCAAACTGCGAGAAGAGTGTGCAAGTGCCTTTTCAACCATACAGCAGCTGTAAACAACCCATACAGCACAAAAACCCCAAAAAGCGTGAATTTTTTGGTCTGTACTACCACGCAAGTGCCAAAACACTGTCAACATGAAGACTATCGTGGTGAAAGACAGGCAGATTATAGCCTGTCCCTCATGTGCAGACAACAACAACGCCAAGGGTGCCAAAGTGAGCACTAAATCCACCTCTGCAACAACAGCAGTAGGCAAGAATACTCCCAAACAACAGCAGTCGGTGAATAAGAAGACGAGGTCAGCACCACCATCAGCCAACACATCGAAAAATCCCTCAACAACCCGCTCGGCCGGAGTAACAACACCTACGCCGTCCGTTGAGGCCGCTTTGAGGGACATTCACGGAGCTCTCGACGATATACGTAATGCTCAAACGGAGGCCCTCAAGACTCAGAACATCGTGTCGGAGAGGATTTCTAAAATTGAGCAGCCTCTGGGCCCGCTGGAGAAGCGACTTAAGGCCCTCGATGAGCTGCCTGCAATCAAAACTCGCATACACAATGCTGAGTCCACCATCACCGAACTGCAGGCACAAATTCAAGATCTATCATCGAGGACAACGGCAGTACTGTACCCAACACTGCGGAGATTTGCAGCCTACGCAGTGAATTGGCTGAGGTCAAGAGGCGCCAGGAGCAGACCTCGAACAGTGTGGTCGTTGTCACGGGTTTGCAATATACCCGTGAAACCTCGCTGCACCTCCTCGCTTTCTCAGTTGTAAACGCGCTTGACCCCACGATCCTTAGAAGAGACGTAGCATCCGTCAGGACTATGGGGAGGCTTGATGCTACAAACAGCTCCGCCAGGGGTGACGGCAGACTGCCACCACTAGCCGTCGCCCTATCTGCAAGTGCGCTTGCACGCTCGATCGTCGTCGCCAAAGCCCAGAAACGGAAGCTACACACTAGCGAATTCGACGCTACCTTGCTGGAGGAGGCTAAAGCTCTGAGTCCTGACCATCAAGGGCTCATAAACATCAATGAGCTGACCCCTCAGACGTCCATAAGCTGCTTACAAGGGCTAGGCTGGAGGCCAAGAGGAGGCAGAGCTGCCGAACTTTCGTCAGAGATGGGAGACTCTACATGAGCTGTAACGATGACAGCGAGCGTGCTACCATCATCACCACCGACGCCGAGCTAGAGACTTTTTTAGCCCGGTTTCTGCCCGCTGCCAACATCGTTCAACACTGAGGCCACAACACACACGCATCATTCCACCACATTCACCATCAAGCTCATCTACCACATATTCATCCAGTTCTAATGTATCTCTGTCCGAAGGTCTAAGAGTCTGCCATCTTAATGCGAACTCGCTTACGGGTCACATTGAAATGATCAGGCTTTTCTAATCCACTCGCTCTCCATTCCACCTAATAGCTGTTACTGAGACCTGGTTGAGCGACAAGGTAACGTCCATCCCTTCACTGGACGACTACCTACTGTACTGACGAGACAGAAACAGAAACGAAGGAGGTGTGGCCCTCTACATACATAAATAACTGACAGTTAGCGTTATTTCATCATCTGACGGTGAATGGTCTGGCAAGCCAGGCAAGCCTGAATATCTCTTCTGTGAGGTATCGGTAAAGGGAGTCTCTCCTATCTTCGTGGGGGTTGTGTATCGTCCACCTCATGCTCCATTCTTCCAAGGCTCTAACTTCATAGACCAGCTAACAACCCACATGCACAACTATTCCACGAAGGTCATAATGACTTCAACTCTGACCAACTTTCTTCATCTGAAGATGCCAAATTCATCAAGGCCTTCATTGATGAAAACTCCCTTTCATCTGTTCCCTATGGTGCCATGCACCACAAACAGGGTTCTGATACCTGGCTTGACTTGTGTCTAATCGACGAGCAGGATCGCCTGCTGTCATACTGGAAGACAAACTCACCTTTCATCAACGGACATGACCTTATCACGGCTGCTCTCGGCGTAGAGATTCCAGGATACGTACCTAACACACACTCTTACAGAAACTTTAAAGGAATCAGCGCCGAGAAGCTAAGGGACTTTCTTAGCGCATATGACTAGTCATCCCTCACTGCTTTATCACTCGACGAATGCATATCTACACTTAACGCTAACCTCACTAACGCCATCAATCATCTCGCCCCATTACGGACTGCGACACCAAGAAGACAGCGTCACCCGCGGTTCACCACGGCTCTTCGTGACCTTGTATCTGACCGAGATAGACTTTACAGGCGTTTCAGAGACTCCAGACTCGATTCGGATCTCCGCATATATAGACTAGCTAGAGACAATGCCCACAAACAAGTCGAGGAAGCCAGGCTGAATTATTTGAGCTGGAGAAACTTGGAATTTCTGCCACCAAGGCCCCTTCACTATCTCGCTTTAGCACAGAGAACTCAACAAGCATTTCAGCTCGATCTCCAATGATCTGTTGAGGATTATCTTCTCAACCTGGAAAGTCTTGACCTCCCGGAACATTTCGAGTTCAGCACTATAACGGAATCGGATGTGTTTGCTGCACTATCGCACTTCGACACTCAGGCCAGGGGAAGCGACGGAATCCCTCAGGTTATCATCTCAAAAGCATTGCCAGTTCTCGCTCCCATACTAAGTCACATATTCAACCTGTTTCTGAGCGAACCCTGTTGCCCATCTGCCTGGAAATTGTCGCTTGTGCCTGCATTCAACAAAGTCAGTTCACCAACAGCCCTGACTGACTACCGTCCGATTTCACTTCTCGGCTTTCTCTCCAAGGCCCTGAAGTGGCTGGTGCACAGGCAAGTCTCACAATACCTTGAATCAAGGCTCTTACTAGAAAAATTTCAAACAGGCTTCCGCACTGGCCACAGCAATCAGTCTGGCCTAATTAAGCTAACTGATGATGTCATGGTCGGGATAAACAAAAAGAAAGTGACGCTTCTCCTTCTCTTTGACTTTAGCAAGGCGTTTGACACTGTATGTCACGTCCGGCTCCTGAGAAAGCTATCCACCTTCAGCTTCTCTAAGCAGGTCATCCGGTGGTTTGCCTCCTATCTCACTAGGAGAGAGCAGGCCGTCGTTGGTGACAATAGCGAGCGTTCCTCTCCGCGGCGTCTTAACATCGGCGTCCCACAGGGCTCCGTCTTAGGTCCCTTGCTATTCGCATTGTACATCAACAACATCGGTTTCTGTCTTGATTCCGATGTTTCCCAGCTCATCTATGCGGATGACTTGCAAATTTACAGTCAATGCCACCTCAAGGAGCTTGATTCCTGCTCTGTCAGGATGAGTGCTAACGCCGAGAGAATAATGGGCTGGGCTGCATCAAATAGTCTTAAACTTAATGTTCTTAAGACTAAAGCAATTGTCCTGGGCTCCCCCTACTATATAAATGCTCTACATACTACTGCTAACACCGATATAAATATAGGGGGGTTTGGTGCTAGACTCCAAACTCACGTGGAAAGAGCACGTTACACAAGTTTGTAATCGTGCTCACTCTTGAATGTACCGTCTCTATTTTTTAGGAAGAGCACTAACCTCAGGTTGCGACAACACTTGGTGCAAGCACTCCTATTTCCCATCATCGATTACTGTTCACTGGCTTACTGTGACCTGACACAGGAACTTGACTTGAGGCTGCAGAGATTTGTCAACACGGGGATCCGTTATATCTACGGTGTAAGGAGGGACGAGCACATCTCCCCTTATAGGCGTGAGTTGGCTTACCACCGCCGGACGTAGGAAATACTTCATGGCCTGTTTTTTAAGGAAAATGTTCAACACCTCCGTACCTATCTACCTATTAGCCTATTTTGATTTTCATGTCGCGCTCGGGCCTGTAAGGGGTGAGGTGACCCCCCTGGACATCCCGTCCTTCAGAACGGAGACGCTGAGGAACTCATTTTTCATCAGTGCTTCCTGCCTCTGGAATAGCCTACCATCTCACCTTCGCAACACACTATCCATATCACACTTTAAACAAACAGCTAAATCATATTTCTTTAAATTGGAAAAGACACCCAACCATCTCATTTCACCTCATTCCATTTACTCTTCACACTATCACTTCTTACACAACAATTGTTGATCTCTTTCTCTCTCCCTCTCCCTCTCCCTCCCTCCCTCTCTCTCTCTCTCTCTCTCTCTCTCTCTCTCTCTGTCTCTCTCTCTCTCTCTCTCTCTCTCTCTCTCTCTCTCTCTCTCTCTCTCTCTCTGGCTCGACCTCTGCCTGGTCGACGAACAGGATTGCCTAATTTCACACTGGAAGACTGACTCACCATTCATAAACGGACATGACCTCATTACGGCTACACTCGACGTGCAAATTCCACGACAAGCACCTAGAACATACTCCTATAGAAATTACAAAGGCATCAGTGTTGAAAAACTAAACAACTACCTCAACACATGTGACTGGTCTACAATCGACACATCATCCCTTGACGCACGCATTAACACTCTCAACACCAACCTAACAAACGCCATCAATCAGCTCGCCCCATTACGGACTGTAACGCCAGGACCCACACGACACCCGTGGTTCACCTCGGCTCTTCGAGACCTTGTGACTGAGCGGGACAGACTATACATGATATTTCGCAGGACACGTCATCCTCGAGATCAACTTCTTTATACACAAGCAGTAAATAACGCACATAAGCAGGTCGAGGAAGCCAAACTGAACTACTATCACTCACGACTATCAAACATAACAGATGTAGGGGAAATCTGGAGAGAACTCGAGAAACTTGGAATCACCACCTCCAAGGAAACCACTCCATCTCGCTTCTCAACAGATGATCTTAACAGATACTTCAGGGGGATATCCAATGATCCACTCGCCCCTTCTGTCGACGAACAACTGCAATCACTTGATAGTCTGGAATATCCTGTCCACTTCAGCTTCAGTGAGATTACGGAATCGGACGTGTTGGCCGCAGTTCAGCATTTCACCTCTCAGGCCAGGGGAACTGATGGCATCCCACAGGTTGTTGTCTCCAAGGCCATGCCAGTACTGTCGCCCATATTATGTCGTATCTTTAACCTGTCCTTGAGCGAGTCATGCTTCCCCTCGGACTGGAAAAGGTCACTGGTGCGTGCACTCAACAAAGTCAGTTCTCCAAAATCCACTACTGACTATCGTCCGATCTCACTCTTATGTTTTCTATCCAAGGCGCTGGAGTGGCTGGTACATAGGCAGCTTTCTCATTACCTGGAAACTAGGCTCTTCCTTGATGACCTACAGACAGGTTTTCGTACCGGTCACAGCACACAGTCCGGCTTAATACAGCTGACTGATGATGTCAGGCTTGGAATAGACAAAAAGAAGGTCACACTTCTTCCTCTTTTTGATTTTAGCAAGGCGTTTGACACTGTGTGTCACGCCAAGCTCCTTAGAAAGCTAACCTCTTTCGGCTTTTCTAAGCAGGTCATCCGATGGATTGCATCTTATCTCACGGGCAGACGGCAGGCCGTCATTGGTGACGACAATCAACTATCCTCTTACCTTCCGTTCAATACGGGAGTCCCACAAGGATCCGTACTGGGCCCTCTACTTTTTGCACTGTACGTCAATGACATAAGCCTCTGTCTGGACGTGGATATTGCACATCTGATCTATGCGGATGACCTGCAGATCTACACCCAGTGCCACCTCGAGGATCTTGACTCCTGTTCCGACAGAATGAGAGCTAATGCCGAGAGGATAAGGTGCTGGGCTGGGCATAACAACCTAAAACTCAATGTCCTCAAAACTAAGGCGATCGTCCTGGGCTCGCCCTACTATATCAATGCTCTACCTACAATGGCTAACACGTACATCAATATAGGGGGAGCCCGGGTTGATTTTGAATCTTCTGTGCGCAGCCTGGGGGTCGTGCTTGACTCCAAACTCACCTGGAAAGAACACGTAACACAAATGTGTAAGCGTGCTCACTCTCTTATGTATAGGCTATACTTTTTCAGGAAAAGCACGAACCTCGGTCTGCGTAAACACCTCGTCCAGGCCCTACTGTTCCCGATCATAGACTAATGCTCACTGGTTTACTGCAACTTGACACAAGAACTCGACATTAAACTACTAAGACTGGTTAACACAGGTATACGTTACATCTATGGTCGTAAGAGGGGCGAGCACATCTCGCCTTACAGGCGCGAGCTGCAATGGCTCACCACTGCCGGACGTAGGAAGTACTTTGCGGCCTGCTTCTTGCGAAAGCTCTTTAAATGCTAAACCATCTTATTTAATTGCCTACTTTGACTTCCACGTCGCACTCCGTCCTGTGAGGGGTGAAGCGATACCGCTAGACATACCTCCTTTCTCGTCGGAGGCGCTGAGGAATTCATTTCACATAATAGCCGCATACGTTTGGAATTCATTACCCTCACGATTACGAGACATCATACCCATCAATCATTTCAAAAGCGAGGCTAAAAAATACTTTTTTAGCCTTGAAAATTCGTAATTCGTAATCATCCTCATAACAAACCAAGCAATTACCTCTCATACAGTCTCATACATCACCATCATTAAACAAAACTACAAACACACACACACACACACACCCCTTCAAGCACACCTACACACATATCCTCAATCCAATTAAACTTTAAATTATGTATCGATATATACAAGCATTGTACAACACATTGTACAGCAAATAAATCTAATCTAATCTAATCTCTCTCTCTCTCTCTCTCTCTCTCTCTCTCTCTCTCTCTCTCTCTCCCTCTCTCCCTCTCTATCTCTCTCTCTCTCTCTCTCTCTCTCTCTCTCTCTCTCTCTCTCTCTCTCTCTCTCTCTCTCTCTCTCTCTCTCTATCTATCTATCTGTGGTTGATTGGCCTGGACTTCCTCGGTTGCGGCCAGACTTCTTATAAAGTGCAAAACTCATAGAATGTTTTTATTATAAAACAGAAGTCCAAAAGATAAAAAATAAAGACGCAAAAAATGATATCATTACTTACAGGCTTGCTTTTTAGTTTAGCAGTTTCTACTGAATAGGGTTGTTGCCTTGTCCTTCCAACTGGTTGACTCCAACCACCTTCTTCCATTGATCCTGCCCCTCCTAATAACAGAAAATATGTACACAAATTTTACTTATAAAATGATTGTGACGACAATATTGAAATGCATTCTTTGTATATTTATTAATTATTTTTAATTAAAATCTACACTTAATCAATTTTAGGGCATTTAATTGAATTAAGTTTTGTTTTAGATAAACACTGCCACTAGAAGCTCTAAAAAGGGAGAAATAATTAACAATTCGCAGGCATGAGTGTGGCACCACATTGTGAGATATTCTTAAAATATAGCTAGTGTACTAACAATATACAACAACTAACCATTGTTTTCAAGAAATAGTTATCTAAAATTAAGGTAAAGAGGTCCAAAACAGCTAGTTATCAGCGTAGCAGCACCAGAAAGTATTATATTGCTTTTACATATCTACTGCACGATTTTCAGTTAGCTGCTTTTAAATTTTTTAATCACAACAATGCAAAAAAGTCGTTATGATTATGATGCACTTGTACACATTCGTACGGGCCCTTACAAAAGCTGCCCGAAAAATTCCTTGCTGTTTCTCTTTGCGATTGATTAGATACCACGCAAACAAAAGTGTGTAACAAAAGCATCGACGTACGCATAGTATGTAGCACTATCAGAAGTTTTAAGCTAGTTAGAATATATTAGACAATTAGTAAAAATATTTGATATAAATGTTGAAAATCCGATTAAAATTTATAAGAATAATTCGGGAGCAAACAATATTGAAAATAATGGTAATTTTACGAAAATGTTGCGGATATTTTTATAAAAACTCCATATAAAGAAAATTTAGAAAAGTTCAGGAATAAACTAAATGCATTGCAAAATGTTTGCAAAATGTTTGCAAATGTTAACTATGTTTCGAGGGTCGAGAATGTTCCAACATGGATGTTGAAATATAGTGTCCTGGATGAAAAATCCCCAGTATACTGTAAAGTATAGTACAGCGCGTTGGAATGAGTGAGCACACTAATGAGTGTGTGAGGGGACGCACACCTGAAAGCATTTCCGCTCGAGGTATGCGTGTCTCACGTAACTGTGAGCGGTGTCGATAATATCGTCGCTTCCTACGAAGAGTAGCACTGTTCAAATTTTCCAGCGAAAAGTAGCACAATTCAGATTTGCCGCGAAGACTAGCACATTTCAGATTTTTTTATAAGAAAATATTTTTTTTTAAATAAAAACAATTATTATTAAAAAGAATCTGAATTGTGCTACTTTTCGCTGGAAAAAGCTGTACATGTAAGTGTTAAATAAATCTATATTATTTCTTATTAAACATAATCCTCTCTAATTTTCTTATTAACAATAGAGAATACCCGATATTGAAATATTTTTTAATTGACCTGGGATTGAGGTAAAAAAGGAAATAATTTCAGAGCCACAAAAAAGAAATTTATTTGGGCTTAGAGAGATTGCAGAATAAAACCTCTCTTGAGAAAGAATATTATAAGATACAGTGTTCCGTCGAATTTCGCAAGTTTCGTTCATCACTGAGAGCATAGCCTCGGCCGAGTGTGGCAGCAATAAACGGTTCGTGTGTATCGTATGCCAAAGGCGCGAGAGGAAGAATTTCTCAGAAAGCGGTCTTTTCGAGCGTTTAACGAGGCGAAATTTGCGGTAAGTTTTCTCCTACCTAGCTATTACAATAAAGATCGTGAATTGATAAAAGTTGTTGGGATTAGCATTGAAGCGGACAGTCAAATCATGGTCAGCATAAGGAATCGGGAAGCGCGCTTGGTCGGTATCATGCTGTGGATTCATGTGAGAATTGACCGATTATTGGTTGTGAGCTTTGTTCTACAGTAATGGTCATGTTTTGCAATTCGTGAAGGTGGATTCGAACTCGATGCTTTGAAGATTTATGATTTTGGGATTCGTGGTTGTTCGACAGGCTTAATTGGGCAAGTCGTTTATACGTTAGCATGATAAATCGAAGGCCACGATTGAGCGTTGTATATTCGCATCCATTTAAAATAGGTATAGCTAGCAATGAACATATTTCATCGTTGGCGCGTTAGCAAATTATGGAGTAAGTTCCCGAAATTTGGCCGTAAAATTTGCAACTTATATATAACAACAAAAAAAGGTAATATAAAATATATTACGTTTTTTTGTTGTTTTACATATATTACCTTTTTTGTTGTTATTCGTTGTTACAAAATGTAAGATAATTTTTAGCTATCATTTATTCGTCATTATTTTTATAACACTGCTTTTATCTTCCGACGATATTTTCATGGCTTTCTTATATTAATTTTTTTTTTTAATTGATATCATGTGACTTGTTTAATCAACTAAAATCAACTTAAAAGCAACTGTTTCTTTTTATTTACTATGATTTTTAGAATTTTGTTTCTAAACACATGCTTTACGCCAGGAATAGGTAGTGAATAATAAATTCACCAAAAACTATGATTTTTTTTAACTCATTAACGTCCAAAACAGAGAAATCGTAACTCTGTTTTCAACCGTAAATCTATCACATATTCCACGGATATATTCAAAGCAAACATACTTTTTCTGAAGTATTTTTTTCTCTACTTTCCATTTCTGGTATCAGAATTGCGTATTTTTCACTAAAAAATCCAATATGGCGACGTTTAAAAGAAAAAATGCAAAATTTCGATACTTTTTTTTTTTAATCCAATTTCTTGTTGTGTTAACGTTGAGGACGGAACTTTATTTTTCAACTATGAGTGCATAAATGAGTTGTACTTTAAATTCAGTTTGGTCCCGAATCCAGAAATTCAATATGGCGGCTAGAAAATGGTGCCTGAAGCGCAAAATTTTGCCCAAACTTTCACGAATTTTTTTCACGAATATAATGCATTCGACGAAAAAATCAATAAGAATAAAAAGTGCTTAGAATCAATCAAGGAATATGTCTAAATTTTTTCACTGAGTTTTGAGCAACTTTTTTATTTTTGCCAATTGGCAATTTATGACAAATTGGAAAATTTCATCGAATCGTCTCGAAAAAATTCAGATATACTTCTTGGTCAATTCTAAGTACTTTTTATTCTCTAACTTTTTCTTATATAACACTTTGTTTTTGAGTAAAAAATCAAAAACCTTAAAAAATTTGAATTATGCAACTTTTGGAATTGTTTCATAAATTATATTGAATTCTCAATCGAAAAAGTCTGAATTTAATTACTATATTCAATTTGCCGAATTTTGCCAAAAGCTTTTGTAATGTTTTTATCTGAATTTCAAAATAGTGAATCATCATTGAATGTTCATAAATCGATTTTGAAGAATCTTTAGTTTTTTCACTCTTTGTCTACTATACTGTTAGTGTTCTAAATATTAGCGTTAATATTTTACTTGTGTATTTAGCTTTTCAAGTTTTAAAATTGTAATGGCTCCAAAACGCCGGAGAAATGTAAGATCTCAATCAGAGTCTGAAGAAGATTATTCTGATGATAACGATGATCATAATATTTTGGTACCTAATCCAGATGATTCGGGCAGTTCTGGTCAGAGTGACGAAGATTCTGGTTCTGAATCTATTGATAACTTATTACTGAGTACATACGCAGAAACTTCTAATAATTATACGAATGATCAATCTAAATTGGAAAATGAATATATTTATAAATGGATTTTTCAATGCGAAAATCATATCATCTGGAATGTGACAGATACTCGGGCACAAATTTGAATTAAATTTGCTCATAATTGACCAAAAAGTGCATATGGAACAAAACATTTTAAAGTTTTTGATTTTTTTTTTGAATTTCAAAAAATCTTAAGAATTTTAAGGTTTTTGATTTTTTACTCAAAAACAAAGCGTTATATAAGAAAAAGTTAGAGAATAAAAAGTACTTAGAATTGACCAAGAAGTATATCTGAATTTTTTCGAGACGATTCGATGAAATTTTCCAATTTGTCATAAATTGCCAATTGGCAAAAATAAAAAAGTTGCTCAAAACTCAGTGAAAAAATTTAGACATATTCCTTGATTGATTCTAAGCACTTTTTATTCTTATTGATTTTTTCGTCGAATGCATTATATTCGTGAAAAAAATTCGTGAAAGTTTGGGCAAAATTTTGCGCTTCAGGCACCATTTTCTAGCCGCCATATTGAATTTCTGGATTCGGGACCAAACTGAATTTAAAGTACAACTCATTTATGCACTCATAGTTGAAAAATAAAGTTCCGTCCTCAACGTTAACACAACAAGAAATTGGATTAAAAAAAAAAAGTATCGAAATTTTGCATTTTTTCTTTTAAACGTCGCCATATTGGATTTTTTAGTGAAAAATACGCAATTCTGATACCAGAAATGGAAAGTAGAGAAAAAAATACTTCAGAAAAAGTATGTTTGCTTTGAATATATCCGTGGAATATGTGATAGATTTACGGTTGAAAACAGAGTTACGATTTCTCTGTTTTGGACGTTAATGGGTTAATTCATATCTCTGAAACTAAACATCATAAAACCTCACGAAAAAATCATGTCGGTGGGTCATGTGTCAAGCTATATCCCATTAAAATTTCAAGTGATTTGACCACTTATTTTTTCAATAATAAATCAAAAACTGAAAAAAATATGTTTTTTTGTGCCTCGATTACGGACGTAAAAAGGCTTTATTCTGTAAAAATTGACGTCAGCGTTCGTATTCTATAATAAAAAACAGAGGGGTCTTCCTATTACCCCGTGCTCAACATCCGCGATTTCGCCCAAGCGCTTCGAGGTAAGCAGATCTTCTCCAAGATCGACTTAGTTTGAGCGTACAACCAGATCATGGTCACCGAGGAAGACATCGCTAAGACCGCCAGCATAGCGCTATTCGGACTATTCGAATTTCCGTTCATGAATTTCGGATTGCGAACGCGGCGCAGACGTTCTAACGCTTTGTCGACGAGATGCTATGTGGTCTAGATTTTTGCTACGCGTACATCGACGACATCCTTGTGGCATCATACAGCAAGGAACAACACCATGACCAACCTCTGCGTTTACCTGAAGAGTTTCTCGCCTCTGACGAACGCCAGAACAAAGACCCAGCATTTCTTATCAGGCAGCGGCGAGAATACTTGCAACAGCTAAGACCAGCAACCGTCACGCGACATGGCACAGCGAAAACTTTCATTTTCAAGGACCTGGCAACATTGGAGCATGTTTTCATATATCATGACGCTGTAAAAAACTCGCTCCAGATGCCATACGACAGACCGTTTTAAGTCGTTAACCGCAGCGACAAAACATTTACTGTCAACGTGCACGACAAAGACACGACACAATTCCATCGACGGTTTCCATCAACAGGCTAAAGCGTGCCTGTGCCTTGGAGGAAGGCAAATTAAGCCACCGACCGCTGTCAATGACACCAACACCGACACCACCAACATCCCAGAGGCAGACAAGCCAACAAGCATCCGACCAGAACGCATGGTCGGGGATAAACGTAGAGATACAAGGTCGATATAATGGCAAAGATATTGATTAAGATAAAGATGAACAATAAGAATATATCCCTATAGAATGACATAAAATCAGTAAGACAGAAACTAAGTTAGAGTCGGAAATCAAGGGGCGCGGTAGCGCCACGATGGCAAGTATACGTTTTATACACTGTGCCGTCGGGAGCGGACCGCGACCTATTATACTTTGAATTTGCTAAATAACCTATTTACGTTTTAGTAATCCTGTATATATTTTATTCGATCTCCTGTTGATGTTTATGTATGAGTATACAATTTCAAAGATTCTCATCAGATCTTTTTAATTACCATATTATTTTGTTAAGAAAATTGCTCGTTTGTAAAATAATTAAGTTCCTCCACCGGGGGTTGCTGCCTTGTCGAGTGCCCGCTTCTTAGGGCCTGGTGTGGGGACTTGTCTGGCGAGTCTTTGCGGTCGCTTCGACTCCGGTGACGGGAATGTGACGTCCCGAACTCGGTTCGTCCTGGCGTGGCGGCGAAATAGGGCAGATGCGGGATACCGCCTCTTGGACTCAAGAGTAGCCTCCCCGACAGGATCCCCGTAAAAAGGGCACTGCTATTGGGCCTCTCCCCTGACCGAGGTCAGGCCTCGGGGTTCCTCGAGGGCGACCTATGGACTAGCCGGAGGCTAAGGGAAGCCCCCCATTGCGTTCGGAAGGAGGCGCAATAGGTATTTCATCCAACCCCTAATCCCAAGGTGTGAGCCATCGTGCCGAGGGGACTAGTTGGCCGGTAGGGTACTAGTCGGTCACAAACGATGCCTCGGAGAAATCTGGCGAAATCTTCGACTATCTAGCCTTACTGCCACATGCGGGGCTCTGTAGTAGCGGACCTTTCTTTCCCTAGATACTCGTGGGACTTTTATGGAACCTATTTCAAAAAACTTAGATGAGGGAGGAGGAGGGAGTGATGCTGAAGGCTACAGGGCGGTACCGCCTAGTCAGCCGAAGGTGGAGCACCTCACCAGGAAACCGGAGGGGAAGAGTGTGAAGGGCAACACTGCCTACAACACGCTGACCCGATGGATTACTGGGGCAACTAGCATCAGTAAAAATTCGAATAGTGAACCCGCTGAGGCTTTAACTGTTGGGGACTCTCCACAGAACCCAATAGAGATCATAGCAGGTGGAAGCTCTGGGGAACCTTCGGGGAACCCGGACCTGTTTCAGGGTGGGTAGGTCAGCATGAGGGAGGACCTGCAACAACCGCCGGCAGGGGCGAATACGCGCACTGCTGGTGTATCCGACGGATCTGGCCGGGGGGAGGGAGGCTCACAGAACCGTCAGGCAGATCTAGTAACCGACGGGCTTCGATCTCTAAAGTTGTGACCGAAAATTTTGGGAGCACAACGGAGGAAAGAGGCCCGGTGGCGAAAACGGGAGAGGGAGGCGGGAACTTCTGGCGCAAGGTATGCTACGGACCCAGCTTTGGATCTGCGCTTCCCTCTTTCTCTCCGAACCTGACTGCCGGGTCCGCGGGCGGGGACAAGGGGGCTTCAGGCGTTAAACGACGCAAGGGCGCCGACTCGACTCTGCCGGTGAATCAGGCCGCCAATAAACGGCCCAACGTAGAGCCTAAAATAATGGCTGCCAGGATAGTGGATCCCCTCACGAGGGCGATCTTGTGCGAGGAATATCCTGACGAGGAGCTGACGCATCAGCAGTTAGCACTTGTCAGGGAGGCGGTCCAGGCAGAGATCCCAAGATTCCCAATGGACCGTGTCCCGAGTTCAACGACTCCTTCGTGAAAATGGGGGCCATTGTCGTGGTAGCTGGCAACACCTTCTCGAGGGACTGGCTGGAGGAGATAATTCCCAAGCTAAGACCTTGGGAAGGTACAAAACTCCTTATGGTCGGGATGAGTGAGCTCAGAAAGCCCCGAAGGGTCACTCTCCGCGTGCCTGGAAACAGGCTTGAGCCGGGAGTGGTTCCGAGCCGACTGAGCCACAAGCATCCGGACCTGTTGATCAATAGGTGAAGGGTGCTGAGCGCCGAAAACAGGGAGGGGCCAGACTGTGGAACCTTTCTGGTGCTCAGCATACCCGAAACCTCGGTCAGGCTGCTGCGGCAGCGCAATTTTTAGTTACACTGGGGCCTGGGCCGGATTACCGTCAGGGTGGATGAGAGTTCCCGGGGGCAGCGCGAACAAAGTAACACCGTCTCGTCCTAATCACCATGGCTGGTGACGGGATAGTGTTTACACAGATAAACTTGCATCATAGAAAAGGCGCCTCGGCCGCACTGGTCAGGCGCATGGCTAAGATCCACACAGGCATATGTCTAATACAAGAACCTTGGTTAGTCATCAGGGTCTGGGGGAGCTGGCCGAATCTTTAGAGACCCCACGAGCAGCGCTCCCAGGGCGTGCATACTTGTTAAAAGTTTTGATGCCCTGCTGCTGCCGGCTCGGTGAAGCAGGGACCTTACGGCAATAAAGATTAGGCTTCCTGTGGGGGAGGGCTCTGAGAGGGAGGTGGTGATGGCCTCTGGCTACTTCCCGTACGACTCTCAGGAAGAGCCTCCACCAAGGGAGGTACAAGATCTTGTCGAATACTGCAGACAACGAGGCATCCCTCTGATACTGGGATGCGATGCTAATGCTCATTACATATTTTGGGGCAGTTCGGATACTAACGGCAGGGGCGACGCACTGCTGCAGTATCTGGTAACGACGAGTCTGTGTATCATGAATAGGAGCAGAGACCCTACCTTCTACAATTCGGTTAGAAGCGAGGTGATCGACTTAACCCTGTGCACAGTTGGAATGGAGGGGTGGGTGGGCAGCTGGAGGGTATCTAACGAACCTTCGCTGTCCGACCACAGATATATCCAATTCAAATGGAAGGAACGATGCTTGGAGACAAGGGCCTTCAGAAATCCCAGGAAAACCTTAGAAACAACATCTCCTTCCAGAGAAAATGTCCCTGGACCATCCCAAGGGGAACATGGAGTACCCTATGGTGGAACCGGGAACTAGAGGATCTGCGACGGGAAACGAGGAGGACCCTTAATAGGGCCAAGAACACCCGCAATCGTATCGATTGGCAGATTCACAGAGAAGACTAGAGGCTATATAAAAACCGCATAAACGCGGTGAGAATCAAAGGATGGAGAGACTACTGGGAGGGTATCGAGAGATATCCTGACGCGGCCAGACTCCTCCGGATACTCGTTGAAAATCCTGAGGTATGGCTGGAAGCTATCAGACTGCCCACAGGAGAGTACACAACCTCTGAAGAGGAGTGCTTAACACTACTTCTGGAAGCCAACTTTCCGGACTTTCGGCTATCTCACGAGATGAGAGAAGAGAGCTCGGGAAGGAACAGGCAGCAGAGGACGGCATGGGATCTGGCGGCGAAGGTCGTTACACCGGAAAAGGTCAAGTGGGTCATAAGGAACATTCAATCCTTCAAGGCGCCGGGCATCGATGGAATCTACCCGGCTTTCCTACAAGAGGGGTTAGAGGAACTGGTGGACCCCTTAGTAAAGCTCTTCAAAGCAAGTGTAGCTTTGGCTCATGTACCTGAAATATGGAAAAGGCCAAGGTTGTGTTTATTCCCAAGACAGGGAAGCCAAGTCTCACAACCGTCAAGGATTTCAGATCAATAAGACTCCTTTGTATTCAAGACACTAGAAAGGTTGATAGATAAATTGATTCAAGTTGATATCCTAACTGTGTTTCCTCTTTACCCTAACCAGCATGCGTACAGGGCAGGGTTCTCTACAGAGACTGCCGTACACTCGGCGGTTTGGCGCATTGAGGAGCAACTGGAAAGGGGGGAGATAATGGTGGGAGTATTTCTAAACATAGAGGATATAGGGAATATGGAGTTGAATGCTCCCTATTCAATAGGGAGCATTCAACTGCACCTCTATTGAAGCAGTTGTCAAACAGGCAGAACTGCATGTAATGCCCGGGCCATTAATACAATGGCTCCAGGGCATGCTTACCCGCAGGACTGTGATCTCGAATCTCGGAACCGTAACGGTCTCAGGCAAGGTCAGTAAGGGATGCACGCAGGGCGGAGTGGTGTCGCCCACCATTTGGTGCCTGGTGGCAAATGGGCTGCTGAAAATGCTGAATCGGTGGGGCTGCTGTGCTCAAGCCTATGCGCACTATTTTCTAATACTGATTATAGGAAGCGAAATTGGCGTAGCCATGGACGCCATGTAGCTTGCATTAAGTAAAGTGGAGAGATGGTGCTGCTCGACGGGACTTCCGGTTAACCCGGATAAAGTCGAGATGGTGATCTTCTCTCGCAGGTACAAGTTAGATGCCTACAAGGCGCCCAAACTCTCTGAAGTCGCCTACAGGCAAAGGACTCAGCTAAGTACCTCGGCATTCTTCTGGATAGCATCTAACGGCCCAGTGCGATAAATTCCTGGTGGCTCTCTGGACATGTCGTAGGGCGTTTGGTAGTACATTGGGACTGAGTTTCCGGATCATACTGTGGTTATACAGGGCTATTCTGGTACCTCGTCTAGCCTACGCCGCGTTGGTCTGGTAACCAAGGGCGGAGCTGGTGGGTGCTAGAACAGCACTGGAGAAACTCAGAGGACAGGTGCTGAGGGGGCGACAGGGGCCTATAGGACCACGCCTACCAAGGCACTTGGAATCTTTGTGAAGGTGGAACCACTCCACCTTATTATCATTGGGATGGCTGCTAAGGCTCAATGCGTATGGACAATGGACACAAGGCACGAGGCACACCCGGCTATCGGGCGGGGTGGGTCTCTTGCCGGTATTTTCCATTAAAACGGATATGATAATCTCGCGCTACTTCTTTGGAAGAAGATATCGTCGCTCTCTACGAAGAGTAGCACTGTTCAAATTTCCCGTCATAAGTAGCACAACTCATTTGACGCACGCTAGACTAGCACAACTCAAACTTTAAACAGCGAATTTCTATAAAAATTTCCCGATTTTTGCAAAAATGTCCTTGATGAACAGTTTTAAATGTTCACAATTTACAACTTCATACCGAATTTAAAATTGTTTTCACAAATACAATAATTTTTTATACATTTTTTTAAATTGTTCACTTTTTTTAGAAATTTTCGAAACTTTTTAAAACTTTGAGGTTTGTCTGTCTTTGTCCAAAATTTTCATGAACTTAGTTAACCCAATAATCCAATAAAAACGTAAAATACTCACATTTTAAGTAATATAAGTCGCGAGTTGTGCTAGTCTTCGCAGGAAATACGTGAGTTGTGCTACTCTTGGTGGCATTTCTGAACTGTGCTACTCTTCGCGGCAAATCGTGAGTTGTGCTAGTTTTTGTTTGAAAATTTGAACTGTGCTAGTCTTCGTACGAAGCGACGATATGGGGTCGTCATACCGACGAGAGAGGAATCGAGGACCCGCAGGTTCAGTCTACAGGGAACGGGGGACGTCTGGTACACAGATGGCTCTAGGGCAGAGATTGGCACTGGCTCGGGGTACTACTGCCGAAGGGATGGAAGGGGAACCTTCTTTTCTCTGGGGCGGTATGCTAAGATCTTCCAGGCCTAAATATACGCTATACTGACCTGCGTTCAGAGGAACATTGAACTCGGCGCAAGGGATAGAATCATCACCATTTGTTCAGACAGTCAGGCGGCACTTAGGGCACTTACCGCTCATAGGACGACCTCCAGACTGGTCTAGGAATGCAAAGTGGTTGTAAATCAGCTGACCGCTCACAACAACAAGGTCAGGCTGCTTTAGGTCCCGGGGCACATCGGGATCAGGGGCAACGAAATAGCAGACAGACTTGCAGCTTTGGGAGCTAAACACCCCCCAATCGGGCCGGAGCCCTACACAGGTCCCGCAAGGTACCTGCTGGCGAGTGAAATCCGGGATTGGGTCAGAAGGAAGCATACTAAAGAATGGCAAGGAACTCAAGGATGCAGACAAGCCAAAGCGATGGTGGGACAGGACACCAATGTCGGCTGGACCAAGTGCATCGCAGGAGGCAGCAAAAATAACTCCCGACTCCTGACACAGATAGTGACCGGGCATATCCGCTTAAGGTATCACAGTCTGAAGATGGGAAAGAAGGCTACGGGTGTTTGCAGGTGATGCGAGGGGGCGAAGGAAACGCCAACCCATGTGCTGATTGTTTGCCCAAGATTTGCGCAGCTTAGACATTCGTGCTTGGAGGAGCTTTTCCCCACGTGCGAGAAGATTAGGGCACTCGACGCGGGAGCCATACTGACCTTCTGGAGAAGGGTAGGCTTACCAGCGTAAGGCATGTCATGACGAAGGGTAATACAATGGGTTTACAGCCTAAGTGCCAGGGATCTCTGAGGTCCCCCCTTCATAACAGTAATAATGATAATAATAATAATAATAATAATAATAGTAATAATAATAAAATAATTAAATTTGAAAATTAATTTTGCGAAAAAAATTAATTTTTGGCCTCTCCCATTCTCTTTTTTTTCTTTCTTTCAGTCAGTCACAGCTATAGATTCTTTAATTATAACAAAGGCTACTTGATAGATATTACAAATATAAAAGAATTTGAATCATATGTCCTGTTGACTCATCTGTTGTATTATAGATTTAAAAAGGCTTGATTACTGTACACCCAACGGTAATAGTTTTGAATGAAAAAACAGTCGCGCTATCTCTTATTAGGTTAGGTTAATTTATCAGCTAATGCGAGTTAACACTCTGCGCGGATTGCGAGAGCTCGAATTTTTTTCTCATCTCACGGCTTGCAGCCGTTTCTTTATCGCTGAAAAGGTCGAATATGCATATGCTATGTAGTTACATGCAATTTTTGAAGCCCATGCTTAGTAGCCGACACTGGAAGAAAAACCGCCTATAGTTCCAAAATATTCTTATTCCAGTAAGATTTCATTCAGTACAAGCCCAGCTGAGCTGTTCGAGCAGCAGAACAGTCAATATTCCAATCAGAATTCAGCAGATATAGATAGAGAAGTCATCAACTCCTAGCATCATGTCCCTAATATTTTTCAACTGGATATTGTTGTAATCAAGCAGCTTTATTACAAATAATTTGGTTTTCCAGCTGTCAAACAGTTTTTTTATTTATTATTGAAAATAATAATAGTCAGAATGAGGTTTTTCAACAATAATTAAAAAACGATTGCTCTTATTACGAAAAAAGTTATTAAAACTTGTTGAAGACAAAGTGCATAAAGTATTAACTTAAGCATTTTAGTGCATGTGTAGTAGATTTTGCAAAAATTAAACCTAAACTTTTAACTATGCTATGCTGTAATTCAAATTGAATTTTTCTTTAAACATTTCTTTATAAGTTCATTTAAAACTCATTTAAAGGTTATGAAATCAGTTAAAAAAAAACACCTTTTACAAGGTAGAATGCAACTATAATTTTTGCACCCATCCTCACCATTCTATATGTTAGTATTATAATTATGATTTCTCCTCTAAAAAGTTATGCAATCCTTAAAGAAATTGTCTAATTTTTATATCTTACAAAAGTTTTCCTGTATTTTTATCAATATACGCTAATGAATGTAGTGAAATCAGTTTTAAAAATGTCAAGTGTTAAAAATTAGCTTTGTGTTTCATGATTCTCTCACATCTAATCCGAATTTTCTAAAACAAATCATCTTATGCAAAAAATGAGCAAAATCGTAATCGTGTGTATATATATATATAAAATCATAAGTGATCTTAAATTACTTTATAGTGAATGTAAGTCAGAAGACGGAAAGCACGCTAGAATTAATACTTTGAAAAATGTGCGAAAAATACCCTTATTTCCTTGATGTGGCAAACTTCTTATTTTTATGTACAGAATCAGAAAATCGCTCAGGGAAAAGGCTTAATTAAAATATTTTTTTTTGGTCCATCACTGTACTTATATAAGCGATAAATTAGTTTAGAAAATGCTACAGACCAACAAATTGCTAACGATATTTCGGGTCATTCTACTATGTATAAAGTTTAATAATGTGGCGTCAATGAATAGATATTTTTTCTTTCAATAATAAGGAAGTTGGTAGAAAATAATTGAAATAATACTTAATTCTTAATTCAATAATACTTAATTCAAAAAATTGTGCCTATAGATCGTGAACTTTTTATAAGTAATAAGATCATCACATCATAGTAATAGCGCTACTCAAAATATATGTAATATTGATGACATGAATTTGGAAGTTATTTTAGTAACAAATACATTTTATGAATATTTATGCAGTAGCTTATGTTTTATTATTGAGGTTTGCTATTCAATAAACCACTTTTAAGTTTAATTGATCAAACAAAATTTTACTTACGATTACGTTTTCTCTCATTTGTTCGTTCATCTTTTCTAGGTGTATTAAGGGAAGAATTAATCAATTGGTTATCCATTCTTTCTGATTCTGCTTCTTTTTGAATTTGATCCATTGTTTTCGGATTGCTATCGTCTCTTCGGGGTATCCATTTATTCATCTTTAGATCAATAACATCTTGTAACATAAAGCGAATCCTTGAACTTACTTTACCTTTTTGATTTGCGATTTGTTGCATTTGTTTAAAATGATCAGACAAGTCGATTTGTTTATCTTCTAAAACTTTGCCAATCGTAGTCAATAATTTACACAAACATTCAAGGTTTTCTTCGTCTATTTGAGTTAGTAAATGACGGATGCATTGGTGCATTATTTTACAAGTAAGCATATTTTGCTTAAACAGTTCACCAATAAAACGAATATTACCAACAGATTTTACACGAATTCTTCGTTCTTCTTCTTCAAAAATCATTTGGAGCTCTTTCTTTTTTTCTGGATCTGTACATTCATCTATTTCTCTTAACTTTTCATTACGAGCATTTTCATCCACTGTATTTTTTTCAAATTCAGTCTGACAGCGTGTTAAGATGAGCTTTCTAAAATTTGCTGAGCTGGAATCTCCAGCATCAGCACCTGTAACTTCCATATTTGAAAGTTCTTTACACATTAAAGCATATGCAACTGAGAAATTGGGTTCATCGACAGCCTGCAAACATAAATATACTCATTATATAATAATTGAATACATACACGTAGGCATACAAAAATACACACATACGCACGCAGATACGCGTAATACATAAATCAACGCAAAAAAGTGTGTTATTATGCTCGGCGTACTCTTTTTTTTTCCTCTCCAGTAGTAAGCAAGGAAATGCTTTTCAAAATAGAGGATCAAAATACTTTGGATGTAGTACTTGAATGCTTTAATATGCTCAAAGGGTTAGGCACGGGTTAAATCAAATAGAGACGTTCAATTATTTTCATTCGTCATTGTAATTTGGATTGTAACAAAGCGATAAACAGGCAGAAAACAGTCATTTATCAGTGGATTAGCATGTATGGTGTTGTAACATGGTATAATTTCACTATGAGACTGGTCGATCGAAGGTGGTTAGAACAGAACGTCCCTAGGTTAAATGAGAGTATTTGTGTCGAAATAAATAGTCGTTCGTAAAAAATAGATAGGACAACGAGGCCTCGACAACAGTGTGTCAGAGGGCATAGGTAAACTGGTGCTTTCCCTCTGGGTGCGTTGCCTCTCCCTCTCCCTCTTTCTCTCCCCCTCGCCCCTCCCCTCTCTCTCTCTCTCTCTCTTTCTCTCTCAATTTCTCTGCTTTGCTTTTCATATAGAGCACTCGCCGATATTTAAAGGTTCACTGATAAACACACAAACACACACGCGCGCGCGCGCGCACGCACGCAAGCACGCACGCACACACACCAGACTAACGTTTTAGCAGTATCTCGAGAGGGTGAGCAATAAGGCAGCAAAAGTCGGTGCTGCACTATCGCGACTAATGCCAAATGTGGGTGGACCAACGCAGGGTCGAAGGTTACTCCTAGCCAGTGTAACTACATCAAATATTTTATACGGTACTCCAATATGGGCGGACACTATGTTGGTGAAGTCCTATGCACGAAAGCTGAGAACAGTTTATAGGAGAAGTGCATTGCAATTCGCTTCTGCCTACCGAACAGTATCAGAAGATGCAGTGTGCGTTATTTTAAGTATGCCGCCTATTGACCCTCTAGCAACAGAACGAAAGAATATATACGAAGAAAGCCGGCGTGGTGACAATACTCAGAACGAAGTTTGGAAATCCGCGAAGGAACAAACCCTAGCTAAGTGGCAAAGACGATGGAACTCCAGTAAAAAGGGACGATGGTTGCACCACCTCATACCACGTATTGTTGGCTGGACCAATAGACGAGACGGGAGAAGTGAATTACTACCTTACACAGTTTTTGAGCGGACATGGGTGCTTTAGAGCCTGCCTACACCGCTTCAGGATACAGGACAATCCAAATTGCCCAGTATGTTTGAAAGCAAACAAAGATGTGGAGCATGTCTTCTGTGACTGTTCGCGTTACGAAATGGAACGAGAAGAACTCAAGTGTCCTCTGAGTCAATGATGACAGCTATGCTAGCGTCGAAGGATGGTTCATGCGCAGTAAACAACTACGTAAGGACCATTCTCAAGACGGTTGCTAGACGAAGACCACTAAGTAGTAGATACGAAACGCTCCTCAGACTGGTGCAGAGGAACGTATGTGTCAGGCTTGAGTCTATCCACAGAATGACCGGTCGATGCTGCTCGAAGAAGACGACCGGACGATGCTGCAGGAAGCAGACGACTGAACGATGCAGAATGAAAAAGACGGCTGGGCGATGCAGAATGAAGAAGACGAGTTTGATCCTGAATCGTTAATCACCTTAGTGGATGGGGGATGTATGCAAATTTCGAACTTCAAAGTAGAAGCCAAGCTAGTTAACGGGCTCCACGGAAGTATTGTTCAACGATAGTACCTGTTGGGATCCGGTGTCGGAGAACCACTTGTGCAGAGCTTGCTCCGCCTACGCCACATAAAAACAAACAAAGAAATAAACAAACAAAACAAACAAACACATACACACACGCACACACACTTTCATGCGGACATCTTCTGAAAACACGTATTCTAACTCCAAACACTTGGAAACGTGTTTCTTACGTGTTTTTGATGAAGTCGAAAATTTTACTATTACGAAGCTTTCTCTATGAGAAAGCAATTTTAAGGCCTAAATTTTTTAAGGTACAAATATTTGTAAAACCAAAAATTTTAAAGACCCAAAATTTTTGAGGCCCAAAATTTTTAAGGCCCTAGCTTTTAACTGTCTATCATTTTTTTTATAAAAAGAAAAAAACGTAATGTCTAAAAACGTGTGACGTAGGGCTGGTAGTCTGGAGAACCGGAGAATCGTAAAAAATCAAGTGGCGCAGCAGCGCCACGAAGGCGAGCTTGCGAAGCAGACGAAGCCGCGGCGGTCGTGACACTGTTTACTTCTATATTGGTGTTTCGATTTTTCGTGATACAGAGAAAAAAGCTTATCGTTACCGTTCGTGAGTTTTTTTGACTTATTAGTATCTTTTCTAAGCTGAACTATTATTTCTAAGGAATGTATTTGTAAATAAGCCTTTTCTTCTAATAATAAATAATACAAATTTTTTTCCAGTGTGTGGTAGGACTGTGAAATTGGCTTCAGACCAAAAGTAGTAGGACCGTGAAGTTGGCCGCGCAAGCTATTATGCGTAATACAGTTGGGTATGGTTTTCCCACAGTTTTCTATGCATGCTGCGCATCCGCGCATACAGGCCGTGTCGTGTCAGATCAGAAATCCTTGCTCAACATACAACATCAAGTAGCGCGGCAGCGCCACGAAGTCAAGTTTAAGGAGCAGACGAAGCCGCGACACTATTTACTTCTATATTGGTGTTCGGATTTTTCATGATACAGAAAAATAGTATATTGTGTACCAAGGGCGTAAAGTGAGCTTTTTTAGGCCGAGTGTAAAGTTTGCAGTAAGAGCCACAGACGAGTACTGCAATCTCACGAGGCCAAAAAGCCAACTTAGACCTTGGTACACACCATATTTTTTGTAACGCATGTACTGATTTGTGCGTTCACACACACATACACAAACGCGAGCGCGCGCGCGCACGCACACGCATATGTACATGATCAGATACAAACTATTTGATGTAAGCTAATGACCATTTTCTTTAAAGAATTTTAGCGGGCGTTTTTCTTTTTTTTTCACCTGACGGGTGTTTTTCTTTGTTTTTTTTCCTCGCATATGCTGCATATGCAGGCGAAAAAAAGAAAAACACCCAATAACATTTTTTTTGTCCGCCGGTCTGAAAAAAGTAGTTTTTGTAACACATTTGTAACACGATTTTCACGTTTTTTTGACCTAAAATTAGGGACAAAAGTAGTCGTTTTCCGACCAGCGGGTGAAAAATGCAGCAGCGGGCGCAAAACTACTTTTTCTCCACACCTGCACCTGCCTGGAGAGCAATGTGCATTTTCGGTGCTGGTGTGAAGAAAAATAGTATACGCACCACGGGAAGAAAATTGAACAGCCCATACCTCGTGTTTGCCACCCTCGCCTTCGGCTTGGGTGACAATTTACACGAGATATGGACTGTCCAAGTTTTTTCCTCCGTAGGCACGTAATATACTATTACGCCCGCTATTCAATTCATTGGCAAATCTTCTAAACTCGCGTGAAATTCAACAAGTGCAGTTTGAACTGCACTTGTTGCAACTGCAAAAATCAGTACATGCGTCACAAAAAATATGGTGTGCATCAAGAGCTAAGCAGGCTTTTTAGCCTCGTGTGGTTGCAGTACTCGTCTGCGGCTCGTAAACGCCCTCACCTTCGGCTCAGGCTAACTCGCCTTGACTCAAACTCCACACTCAGCCTAAAAAAGCCCACTTTACGCCCTTGGTACACAATATACTATTACGCTTGCTTGATAGGTACAAAAAACGCGAAAATCGTGCTTGTCTTATAAAAAATGCTTATCGTTATTGTTCGTGAGTTTTGTTGGCTTATTAGTATGTTTTCTGAGCTGAACTATGATTTTCAACGAAAGTATTTGTATTTGTATTTGTATAAGCCGTTTCTTTTCATAATAATCGAGTGTATATATCACGAATGCTCAAAACAGTATCTTGATAATTTTTTTTCTCCAGTGTGAAAGGGCCGTGAAGTAGGCTGCACAAGCTATATGTGTAATAGTTGGGTATTGCTTTCCCACAGTTTTCTACATGCTGCGCAGAGTAAATGTGTTTACGTTGTCTGCTTGCATTTAAGGTTATGTTTTCAAACAGCTGCTGCACTGTCACTGCAAAAAATAGGTATGAAAAACGTGGAAATCGTTCGTGTGTCACAAAAAGTCGTTTCGTACACGTAGCGACGTACACAAGCACGATTTTCGCGTTTTTCCGACCTATTTAGCGGGACTAAAGTAAGTTTTTTCAGACCGTCGGGCAAAAAAAAGTGAAAAACGCCCGCTAAAATTTTTCGGAAAATTTTTCGGATAATATTTATTCAAAAAAACGCAAAAATCCATACTTGTGTTACAAAAAATATGGTATGCAAGGGCTAGGTAGGCTTTTTGGCCTCGTGTGGTTGCAGTATTCGTCTGCGGCTCGTAAAGGCCCTCGCCTTCGGCTCGGGCTAACTCGCCTTGACTCGTACTGCAAACTCCACACTTGGCCTAAAAAAGCCTACTTTACGCCCTTGGTACACAATATACTATTTTAATTTGATATCGATTTAATTAATATTTTTTATTATTTTATTGTTCTTTCTATCTATTGTGCGATGCTCTTGGTTTTTTCACGGCAGCATGTGCACGTTAGTACTCTGTATTCGCAAGCTAATGGAGCGAAGAACCCGCGAAATTGAAACTTTTGAAAAGAAACATAGCCTAGCGCTCGCAGGTTAATCCAAGCGGGTTGCTTGTTGTTACGGGATCCGAGACGATGAACACGACACTGATATAAGGGCCCTAGATTCGAGTGTGCGTTTCACGTGTTGAGCGCGAGACGTATTCGTTTGATCCTCGACGCTTTGCGAATGTTGCGTTGCCTCAGATTTTTATGTTGACAAACTCCACTAGGGCTCCGCTATCTGCACGTGGCTCATTCCAATGTACGTGCCGCTACTTGAGCCTGCCGAGTCGCTGACCTTTGTTTATCGCGTTAATCTTGCTATTCATCTCCTTTCATGCTTCTTTGATCTCTGCAAGAGCCGACGGCGACTGTTATGCTTGTTGGAGAGGTTGGATATATTATAATAATAATGAGGTTAATAATGTAGTAATATAATATTGCCATCGTGGCTCTGCCGCGCCCCTTGATTACACACACTTAGCACTTCGCGTACACCATATTTTTTATAACGCATAGACGCAATTTCGCGTTTATTTATACGTATTAAGCGGGGCTGAATTGATTATTCTTTGACACGGCAACCACGCTCTTGTTCGAACATTATGTGGGAAGGGATTTCCGCGCTTCCCGAGTCCAGAGGCCAAGCGACGCTTTCCCGTTGCAGATGGCGGTGGGCGAAGCGACGCTTCACCTCCCCCGCACAGCCGAAGTGCGTCACGAGGAAAACCCAAGCCCCGAGTCCCAGCGGAGCGCCCCGAAGCCCTCCGAGCGAGCGGCGGCGGCAGCGTTCTAACCTACCTGAGCCCGCAGGGGCGCAGGGAGGGAGGGACGCCGTCGGCCGAGAGCGTCGGTCTGGGAGAGGGTCCGACTTAGACGACGAGGCAGATTGGGTCGGTCAGCCGACGAGCAACTACGAATGCAACCTACAGTGTAAAACCCTAGACAACTAAGCATTCTTTCAATATACGAACTACAAACTACTAACCGTTTCGATTCTCTATGAAAATCCTGTCCATGCAATCCTTCATTCCCACAATTATATAAAGGCAAACTTTGATTTTCCTCGCACCTGCACGTAAAATATAATTTCTCTCCCGCGCGCATGAAGAAAAATATGTATTTTTCATGTTAGTTGGAAGAAAAATAGTATACGGACCACTAAAGGAAATTCGGACAGCCCATTTTTCGTGTTTTTCATGATACTATTTTCACGTGATATGAACTGTCCAAATTTCTTGATCCCTAGACACGTCATATACTATTTTTCTAAATATATAATTGATTTTTTAATTATTATAAATTCAATAAATAAATGATGTGGATAAAGAAGCCGTTAGTGTATTAGAAAAAAATGCATAAGCTTATGTATTTTTCCGTAAAATTTTTCACTCATTTCTGATTTTCTAAATAATCGTACAAAATGCAATTTTTTTATTTACAGTTATCTACAGTTTTTAAAGCTAAATAGGATTATAACGGAACTCAGCTTTAACATACGTAACAAGAAAGATTTCAAATAATTAAAAAATGAGATGTTGTTTGCTTTAAGCAAAATTAAGCAAAAATTTTGAAATATATTTTTTAAACCGCTCCACTGTCACTATCGTATTACCTTACCCATAGAGTTTCTCACTGTTACGCATTTGCCTAGGCTTACGCCTGTGACCGAAAATAAAACCTGAAATTCTTCTAAAATCTAACTGGAATTCCAAAAAGAGACACATCACCGCTAAGCCAACACTGCTTTTCATGATATGTAAATATTACATATACTCACACGCATGCACTTAAATATAAAGAACGATTAATGTAATAATTATTAAAAATTTATACCTTTTCGAACACCAAATCAATAACTCCCTGAAGTCTCTCCTGCGTATCGATTTTTAATTCTCGTACTTGTTTAACTAAAGTATCAAACTTTTGGGGAGTAAGCTTATTCAAAACGCTGCGGACCTTCTTATAAAGAGCTTCACTTTTGCTCTGTTCTTCTGAAAGAGATCCTTGAACCAGTCTTGTTGGTTTCCACGCATTTTCAGTCTCACGTAATTTAACATCCTCACGGAGAGAAAGTGAAACATGAATCACATTTGGTTTGCCAGTTTTAGGTTTTCCTGAATGACTTTTTTTATTGGAAGGTGGCTGTAATTATTGACAATAAATAAATTAATTAATTGTTTATTTATCGTACACAACAAATTATTTTGATACAAAGATTTATACAATTTTTTTAGTTTTTCTTTGAATCATTATTTGAATTATTATATAAATTTTAGTAATAATATAAAAAATGATAATAAATCATTAATATGAAAAAAACGCACATATAAAATATGTTTTGAAGTTTAAGGGGCCCAGCCTGGGTTAAATCCTTCAAATAAACAAAAAAATATTTGTCTGATAAAAATTTTTACTTTTCACGTAAATTAAAAAACAAAGAATATCTACTGAAAATATTTACGATACACACTACCGAAAAATACCATACAAAATCACTGACCAAAATTCATGACATTTTACTATATAAATAAGTGTTTTTAGACACTTGCCACGGCTTTGTGAAAGACCGGATCGTCTTCTTTACTCTACCCGGGCTTAAAATGTACCTTAATTATACCTCCTCCGACCTAATGAAAGACATTTCCAAAAATATTAATTAAGTATTATTATACATACGTTGTACGTTTAATTATTATTTTTCACACTGTACTTGTTGCTAACAACAATGAATTTTTTTTTTTAATGTCTTTTACTAGGTTTGAGAAGGCATGTTTAAGGTACATTTTAAGCCCGGGTAGAGTAAAGAAGACGATCCGGTCTTTCACAAAGCCGTGGCAAGTGTCTAAAAACACTTATTTATATAGTAAAATATCATGAATTTTGGTCAGTGATTTTGTATGGTATGTATATGATATTTTTCGGTAGAAATAGTGTGTATTGTAAATATTTTCAGTAGATATTCTTTGTTTTTTAATTTAGGTGAAAAGTAAAAATTTTTATCAGACAAATATTTTTTTGTTTTTTTGAAGGATTTAACCCAGGCTGGACCCCTTAAAGGGGGTTATACTAAAAACTTTGTTAATTGTTTATTACATCATTAGTTATATGATAAATGTAAACAATCCCTATAATGGCTAAAGCCAAAGAGGGTGATTCCTATGCAGAAGCTATTCTCAAGCAGAAGTCACTGAAAATCGCAAAAGTACCCATTATAATGGACCCAATCGAAACGTGGTCTGTTAGTAAACACTACACAAATAGTGATCACCATGCCCTAATAATAGAGCTAGGTAATTCAAAGCCAAAAGAAAACGCGATTACAAGTCAATCGTCAATTGGACGAAACATATTAAATCAAGCCACCAGCGAAAGAGGAAGCTGTTCTCTTGAACCACCATAGAGAAACTGTTGGCTGCATGCAAAAAGGTAGGGAACAACGTTTCCTACAGACTAAAATACAGTTTCTTGTATTACTACCAAAATGTGTTCAGCCAGTCGGAGAAGCTGCATCATATAGACCATTTTTCATGCTAGAAACTTCGCAAATAATTCTGGTACGCATGATCTGCGCAATAATAGACCAAACCATAGAAGGATAAAATAAATTAGCTAAAAACTAATACGTTTAAAAAAGCACTTTATCCCAATTGGCGTCAGCGTAGTGTTCGATTATGTACGAACAGCAAAGAAGGGAAAAACGTGGAAAGGAGGTACGAAGAAGTACTGCGCTATTGTTATGCTAGATGTCAAGAATGCATTTAACTTAACAAGATGAAGTAAAATACTCAAAGCACTACGAAAACGAAATCTGCCTTAATACATAAGAAGGATGATATCTGACTATTTAAAGAACAAAACCTCCATCTATGACACTAAGAGCAGTATACCGAGACCTATGAAGTCTTGGCAAGTTTTCGGCAAAGGTCAATACTTGGCCCAACAATGTGAAACATTATCTAGAATGGAGTACTAAGGCTAAAGCTACGCAAAGGGGCAACGGTAATAGGATTTGCAGATGACATTGCAGTGGTGGTAGTAGCAAAGAAAAAGGAAGGAGTGGCGGATATCGTTGACGAGCCTATTAGCATAACCCACAAGTGGCTGATTGAGACAAGTCTAAAACTTGTTAACCATGAAACGGAAGAAAAGAGAACAGTAACGCTGACCGTGGTTAAACATAAGATTCTATCTTAACCGACCATTACATAACTGGACATCTCTATAAATAAAAGTTTGTCATTCAACTAGCGCGCCACACGTAGCCTTACGGCCGCGGTAGCTTGCCGCCTTCCATTGCTTTGCGATGCAAGGCACGCAAAACGCTTTGCGTCACCATGCGCACCGACGCTCGAGCTGCGCGCTCGCTATCTAACGTTTGCGTTAGTTATCTATTTAAAAAACCTTTTTTGAGGATTTCTCATTTGTTAAAACGTTTTAAAAAAATATTTGTCATGGTAAAAAGTTGTGTTTTGCAAATATCAACAACTTTTATATTTAACTTTTTCATATAAAACGTAAAGCACACCAACATTTTTATTCAAAAATACACTTAAAAATCGAACAAATTGCGCCCGCATTTTGAAAAAACGTAGAGCATCAGGATAACAAAATTAGTTTTTTAGTATGTGCGAGAGGAGACTCCTCCTAAAATTTTAGCCTGATCAGTCGAAAATTTCGTGAGATATCGCATCTCACACATTTTTCGCTGACAAAACTATAAGGCACTTCCGTACCGCAGTGGTGCCTACAAAGTATCTTACTCTAGTAGGAGATAAAGAAGCAAGAGTTAGTGATACTCTATCACGGTTGATGTCAAATGTAGGTGAACTCACACAGTACATCAACTATGTTATATACGGTGCCCTCATACGTGCATACGCCATGATGGTGGAATCCTACGCTCGAAAGCTGCCTACACTTAAGGGGGCACACCACCTTTGAAATTAAAATCAAAATTTTTTATTAAAAATTTATAAATACTTATATAAATAAACCAAATTTTCTTTACTATTCTTAGACATAATTACCTTTATTTTGATGGTTTTAGAAAAAAAGTTACATGATAATTATGTTAAAATTAATCAAAAATTGATAAAAAAATGAGTAATATGCTTATAAAACTTTTTCTATGAAATTTAAACCAAATCCCCTCATTCATACCATAACTAATGTACTTTTAAACAATATGCTGGAGTTTGAGCACATTTGGGCCATTCGTTCCTTTGGAATCTTACGGTCAGTAAATTATGGACTCCCTACTATACGTAGGTATTATAGAGGAATATAGAAGGTCTAAAAACATCATTAATAAATTGTGCCATTTATTTTTTTGAAATGGTGGACCGAGATTTCAGTCTTTGGAAAAGATTAAATTATGATTTATTAATTAAAATAGCGGAGTAGAAATTTATTCTTTATGAAAGATTGAACTGCGAGATTTATTCTTTACAAAAGATTAAACTGCGAGACTTATTCTTAAAAAAAAAAGATTAAACTGTACGTTTTATTCTTTACAAAAAAATAACTGTTCCTTCTAGGGTTATATTTTCACGTTTGAATTTTCCTGATTATTTGTATAATATGATGAGGAATCTAGATGCTTGTAATAACGGTACCTTTTATTCTTTTTGTACTCATCAAAAGTATAAAAGTAATGATTTATATTTTCCCTGGTAGAAATTGTCCGATTTAAAATGGTGAAAAGGCTAAGAACGTGGTAGTTTTCTTTATCAGTTCTTGTTACAAGATGTAACGCTTTTTATCCTAGTTCGTTGACAGTTCTTAGATCGAGCTGTTTTTCGATCGAGCGGTTTTGATCGAGCGGTCAAATGACAACGTTCGCGTGGCTCAGTTGGCTAAGGCGCGCGGCTATCCTTGTACAGAGCTCGGGTTCAAGTCCCCAATCGGTTGAATTTTTTCGGATAATTTTTCGCATGCAAATAATTATTCTATATACTTTCATTTAAAAAAATTCGAATACAAGCCTGCTAGTAATGATTTTCCAATTCTAACCTCGAATCACCATTAACCACGTGCACCTGTGTCGTGTTCTTTGACCAACTATCTTTGGAAGTAAATAGTTAAGAATACTCGATCAAAAAACTGCCAAAGAACTAGGATAAAAAGCGTTACATCTTGGAACAAAAACTGACAAAGAAATTAACTACTAAGTTCTTAGATTAACAACATCAGAACTTCCAAATAACTTGGATTCCGTTTATACCAGGGTTTCTAAAGAAGTAATCAAAGAATTTATTCTTCCTAGCGCCTGTATTTGTTCTTTAGCGACTTTAGAGTGTAAAGTCTGAAGAACAAAAACAGGCACTGGAAAGAATAAATTCTTCGATTACTTCTTTGGGAAAGTATAAATCATTACTTTTATACTTTTGACAAGTACAAAAAAAAAAAATAAAAGTTACAGTTTATTCTTTTGTAAAGAATAAAAGGTACAGATTAATCTGTTGTAAAGAATAGAATTCCGTTCAGCCATTTTATAAGAATAAATCGCACAGTTTATTCTTTTATAAAGAATAAAACTTACAGTTTAATCTTTTGCGAAGAATAAAATTTCGGCCCATCATCATTTTAAAAGAATAAATCACGAAATGTATTCTTATAATTATAAGAATAGATCGTTGTCGTTATTATTAACAAAAGGAATCATTATAAATAAACATTTATTGTTGAAAATTATATTATTTATCAATAATTTGAATGTCTTGCATTGATTTGATTTGATGCATCAGGACATTCTATAGAAAAGAATAAATTATGCGATTTATTCTTTTAAAATGGCGGGGCAAAATATTATTCTTTACAAAAAAATAAACTGTACCCTGGTAGAAACTTTACGCAGTTTGTGGCCAGTCCATTTCTAATTCGAAACGGACTGGCCAGTTCCTTAAGCAGTGACAGCCTAGTAGACGCACCATTTTCGATATATTTCAAAGTACTTCACTGCGCAAGAACTTGTTAGTGAAGTAAAAAATAGAAAATAGTAACAATTAGACGTTTGTTACTATTTTCAGGATTTAAATTAGATATAAAGTCCAGGTGTACCGTATTCATTCATCTAGAATGTTTTTTGAAGGATGAATATAATTTTAAAGGTGCGCATTAAGAGTGAAAACCTATCCCTACATACGCATACACTCATATATGAAAGTATCTACAAGCATGCTGTACTGACTGACTTTGTGTTGTTTAATCGTAATTGCTGTGTAAAAAGTGTCTTTATGTGCTCAAATTCACCAGTGATGAGGTCTTCTAGGTGACTTGCACAGATATATACATCACATCAGTATGCGAGCCAGTTACTGTCAACCACCAAATCTCTCATATTCATGCTAAATCCATGATATTGAAGTTTGATGTTTGTTCTTTTGCGTTAAGATTTGTTAAATTATTTAAAAACAGGCTGCCATATCAGTTTTACTTAACCGACTTGGTTCGGCTTTTCATATCAGCTAGAATGAATTCAACTCAATATATTGTTTTAACATGCCGATACAAATTAAGTTGCAAAATTTCAGCCCTGTAGGTATGATAGTTTTCAAATGAGAGCCAAATCAAGTTTTTATTGATTTCAATCACTTGTTTAATAATTCTATTTTCACTCTCATTTGAAAACTATCATACCTACAGGGCTGAAATTTTGCAACTTCATTTGTATTGTCATGTTAAAACAATATATCAAGTTGAATTCATTCTAGCTGATATGAATTTGACTCTCATAATATATAGACCCACCTGTATTTTTTGACGTCAAAGGCATAGGGTTCACGGTGAAAAGCCGAACCAAGACGGTTAAGTAAAAACTGACATGGCAGTCTGTTTCTAAATAATTTAACAATTCTCTACGCAAAAGAACAGACATTGAACTTCAATATTATGGATTTAGCATGATCACAACAGATTTGGATGTTGACAGTAACCGGCCTCGCATACTGATGTGGTGGAAATATCTGTCCAAGTCACCTGGAAACCTCATCACTGGTAAATTGGAGCACATAAATGATACATTTTTTATTATAATTTAAACTTATTGTGCTCATTTTGATTAACATTGTCTGAGACTCTGAAAACTATGTGGTGGTATTTGCTGCAGTTCTGGATCTGCTATTCTGCTGTAGAGCATAGCAGACAGCTTGTATTAAGTATCAATACACTTTGTATACTTCTATGTGTACAGGTATGTGTGTATACGGTTAGGTACTGTCTACTATGCTCGTACTGCGATATGAGCAGACAGACTATTACGCGGCGCATACTATCGTGTGCGTAGGTTAGATTATTACTCTTCGCCTCTGTAACACATACACGTTTTAATAATATATCACAAATATTAGCGTAAACGGTGATTTTAAGTTGATTTCTAATCAACAATAATTATTGTACCCATATTTGTATGATTGTTGTTTGTATCATACAAGTTTTTTATTCATAAAATACATTTTTGTATTCTACTTGGCAGTTCTACGCAGGCATTTAGAACTGGCTAGTAAATGGCCAGTTCTTAGGTTAATTTCTACCAGGGAAGCAATATAACTAAACTTTGTACATAGTACATTAAATACATCTATAGTATTAGTATTTCTCTGTTCAAAAAAGTAGTGTATAAAATACTTGCCAATTACTCCTAAATTATTTTTATTCATTATTTACATTTACTAGCGGCTTTAGGCGCGCGTAACTACTAATTCAAAGGGCTCAGACATAGGCTATCTCTTGTGTCGGCAGACAAAAATTTATTTTATTCTAAATGTCTGAGATTTGAAATCCATTTATATATCGCGCGCGATACGAAAAAGCAAAAAGTTTTATAGGTTATAATATCACTATCGGTTCGTATATATATTTGAGAATCATTCTAAGAATTCAATTTATTACTACCATTATTGTTTTACATTTTGCGTTATTATTCAAATTAAAAGACAACTTTGAATTCAAAATCGGCCTGCATACGCGACCTTTTTTACCAACAAATCAGACGACAAACAAACCCTGTTAAAAATAAATACATATTTTTTGTATGTATCTTTAGTACGTACTAAAAACGTGTAATTTGCCTGATAATACGTATTAAAAATATGTACTGATTTGGAACTGACTATTTAAAATATATTAAATATAAATATAAGTATTTGATGTGGCCATAAATGGTGTTATTATCCTTATGGTACTTCCATTTATGGCCACATCAAATACTTATATTTATATTTAATATATTTTAAATAGTCAGTTCCAAATCAGTACATATTTTTAATACGTATTATCAGGCAAATTACATGTTTTTAGTACGTACTAAAGATACATACAAAAAATATGTATTTATTTTTAACAGGGAAATTCTTTCAAGATGAAGTGATTGAAAATTTTAGATAGGAATAATAATTTATTCTGAATTTTGACAACGAACTGTGTTAAATTTACTGTATTCTTTGTGTTGTAAGTGTATTGAATACATCTCAATGAACGTGTTCATATGTGTACATCTGTATACGTTTGATTGTATGTATGAGTGGGGAGAGCCGCCAGCGCTGTTAGCGCACCGATATTTAGAGACTAGTCAGTCGCTGCCTGTACATATTCGAGTGAACATAATAAAGAGACTACAGGGTTATATATACGACGTTTATTTCTATCCTTTTTCCTTACGCCTCAGATAACCGTAATTACAGGTTATGGGCCTACACTCACGCTCGATAAAAGACGTCTCGCTAGCTTAACGAAGTTTTGTCCTTCCTTCGAGACGCCGAAAGGCTTACCAAACCGTACAGGAAAACCGTTGGTGATAGAAACCGGAGCAGCTCGCAGAAATTCACTCTAAAGGTACGAAGTTAAATAGCGACCGCAAAAAGGAAGAACCTGGCGATGCTGCGAAGGCGTACCTCGAACCTGAGGACCTATTCGACACAATAGCGCCCAGTAGCGAAGATGGAGCCGTGAGCACAGACCCAACGAAAATGCGTCTTGCTAGAACCAAGCTGATACTATCCGTTGATCGCATAATACTGAGTCAAATAGAAGGACTGATTTCACCGACGGAGATTTGGAATAGCCTGCAAAGTACGTATGCCAGCAAAAGCCTCTACAGAAAAACAAGCCTGATAATCGAATATACGAGAATACGACTAGAAGACTGCGAATCAACAGAGGAGTATATCGATCGCATAACCACCATACACCAAAAGCTCAAGGACAGAAAGGCGAAAAGTGGGGAGACAACGGAGCCAAATCGTCATCATATTCAAATGCCCGATGCTACCGTTGTAACCATTACGGCCACATTTCAAGACAGTGCAATCTGCCCGATACACGCCAGCAGCGAACGCAACAACAGGCAAACCACGCTAGCCTAGAAGAGGACGAGGAAAGGAGCCAGCAACGTGACGACCAAATCGCGGCTTTCGCCTTCATCGGACTTGCCGCTGGAAGTAAGGCGAGTCCAGATGATTGGATCGTCGACTCCGGCGCATCCCGTCACATGTGTAATGATAAGAATAGTTTCACATGCATGCGTAAGTCAAATCTAAAATACATTACCGTTGCGGACAGAGGAAAAGTGCTGGTACACGGAGAAGGTGAGATAGCAATGCAATTGGCAAACGGAACGAAGATAAATTTATTGAACGTTTTATTTGTACCCGACGTAACCGTAAATTTGATGTCAGTTAGTGAAGCGAGCAAGCGAAAATTTAATACAGTTTTTTCAGTAAAATCATGTAAAATCATCGATCGAAACGGAAATGTAGCCGTAAATGCGCATTTAGAAAGCGGTATTTTTAAGATCCCATGCAAAAGAGGCAAACATGCTGCTAACGCGAATGCAAAACATCTAACTAACCACGATAACAATTCTAAGCGGTAGGTGGCCTTGACAATCCATGCATCACCATCGCCAGTGGACATAGAATTATGGCATAGGCGACTTGCACATCTCAACAACGACTACGTCAGACAGCTGAGCAAAAGACCGACATCAGGAATATACCTAAAAACTGGCGAAGAAAATAAATGCGAGGTCTGCGTGCTGGGTAAGATGTGCAAAAAACCTTTCTACAGAAGCGAAAACCGAGCTGGCGCGGTGCTGGAACTAGTACACACGGACTTGTGCTACATCACCCTGCAGTCGCATGGAGGAGCGAACTGCTTCTTGACGTTTCTCGACGACTACAGTAGAAAATGCTTTGTGTACTTCCTGAAGCGGAAGGACCAGGTTTTCTCAAGTTTCATGCATTTTAAAAATTATGTCGAAAATAATACGAATAAGAAAATAAAATGCTTAAAAAGTGATAATGGTACCGAATATATAAATTTTAAGATGCAACAATTACTGGACCAACACGGAATAAAAAGGAGACTCAGCATCCCAGGGAATCCCCAACAAAATGGCCGCGCTGAAAGGATTGCAAGAAATTTGCTATAAGGCTAGATACGTCATAAAGGGCTTCAACCAAAAGAGGGCATCGACTTCCAGGAAACGTACTCTCCAGTTGTAAATTACATCACGCTGAGGATGCTATTTGCCTATGCTGTAAAATGGGACTTCAAAATTATTCATCTAGACGTCGAAACCGCTTTTTTGCAGAGAGACATAGAGGAAGACGTGTATTTGCAACAACCGGAAGGATACATCGACCCGCAGCACCCTGACATGGTATGCAAGCTGTTGAAGGCGATATATGGCCTAAAACAAAGCGAAAGGGTTTGGAATGTCAAGTTAGACAAGACCCTAAAAGATTAAAATTGCAAAAGATGCGAACACGACCAGTGCGTCTACACCAACTTCGAGAACGACAAGAAACTAATAATAGCAGTATTCGTGGATGATTTAATAATATTTTCAAATTCGAAAAATGTGGCAATGGAGATCACAAGCAAGCTACAGAAACGGCTAACATTAAGAAACCTTGGAAACATAAAAAGGTGCTTTAACGTAAACATTACGAGGGATAGAAAACGTGGCCTTCTCTACATGGATCAAACAGACAACATCGTCCGCATTCTAAAAGAGTAAGGGATGGAAGACTGCAACCCAAGTAGTATTCCCATGGACCCTGGATCCGTACTGGAGGCCAACAGTTCGCCAAAATCACGAGAGGAACTCGAGAGACTACGTAAAATCCCTTACCAGAATGTAATAGGTTCGCTAATGTACCTCCTACAAATGACCAGGCCAGACTTGGCATATATCGTAAGCTCCATGAGTCGCTTCAACAACTCATATGGCACGGAACATTGGAAGGTACTAAAAAAAACCTTAAGATACTTGCAGGGCACGACAGAATTGAAACTGACCTACTCGAAGGAAGGGAACAACATCCTGAACGGCTACTGTGATGCCACCTGGGCCAGCGATTTATCGGATGGAAAATCTGTGACCGGGTATGTGTTCTTATTACAAGGTGGTGCGATCAGCTGGCACTCCAGGAAACAAACCACGGTCGCGTCATCTAGTACCGTCACTGAATATCAGTCACTATATTCTGCCACTATGGAGGCCCTTTGCCTGCGAGGTCTGGCAACTGAGCTTGGTTTTCAAGATAATCAACAAATACAAATCAGATGTGATAACAAGGGTGCAGTTGACCTGGGGAAGAATGCGAACTTTTCAAAAACCACTAAGCATGTTTGCGTGAAGCACCACTTCATAAAGGAGAACGTAGATGCCAAGAAAATAGAAATAGTCCACGTCTCAACACATGATATGGTAGCAGACCCTCTCACAAAACCAGTACCAGCCCCTAAATTGAAGAATTTTTTAGAAGAGATTGGTCTAATATACGTAGATGCTCATCAACCGGATAGGGTCTGATTAATCAACTTTTAATGTAATTACACTTTGTATGTAAGAAGCTTTTTACCCATATATCAAATAAAATAAAATGAGAATATATATATATATATATATATATATATATATATATATAAATATTTTTATTTATTTATATACAATATTGACCACCCTCTTCCATCCATGAATTTAACTTTATATATCTACTTTTGATTACTGAGTGGCCCTTATGAAAAATTTAAAATGGCAAGTACAGCTCCTATTCGAAACTTGCATGAGAAGACAAAAATTTGGGCACAAAAGTTATTATACGTATTTCTGCCTACTCAACACAAATTCACGGTTATTTTTAGATACCTCTTTCATCTATAACTTAAAAAAAATAATTCAATAATATTGCGTGGTTAAGACTCATAAAAGTCTGCAAAAAATAAGAAAAAAGTGTATTTTTTTGTGTCTTAACCCACAAATGTGCCTTTACCACCAAAACTCAAGTAACAATCTCATTAAATCTAATAAAGGTGAATAAAACTTGCACGGGTGATTATGACAATTTGGAAAAGCTTATTTCTATGTGTTGTTTGTCAACTTCTGTTTTGGATTATCATTTACGCCTTTGGCTTGACCATAAGAAATAGTTCTCCATAAATATTTGATGTTGTTCTAAAGTGAATAAGGGCGGCCATAGCTAAAAACGTTTTTTTAATTAAACTTATAATAAAAAACGAACAACAGAGCAGAGTAGTGCTTAATTCAATAAATCGTTCTATTAAAATAAGAGGTCTATCAGACTTTTAGTTTTGTTGGAATTTGAAATAAGTAAAAATTAATCATTACCAAGTGTTTAGTATTACAACATGTGTATTGACAAGTGGCACCCTAACCCTATTTGAAGTAGTAATAAAGTGTGTGAATATTATTTAGTTATTTTTTTAAATGTCAGTGAGTTAAAAGTTCAATTAAAAGAATAAAGAATTTGAAGATATACTGTGTCTCTGTGCCCAAAGTCGCCCTCGGTGAGGTTTGAGAGGTGAATTTAAAGAAAAGTTCAGTATCCAAGTCAGTAAGTTTAAGTCTATCATTATACAATGCTCTTTGAATTGTAAAAATGCTACTAGACAACTAAAATGACACTGCCACTTCCTATGTTACCTAGAAATATGTAACCTAGATGATTCTGATTTAACTGTTTTCATTCATATTTTCACATCCAGGCTCATGCGAATTTTTTAATTGAGCAGGTCAAATTTTACTTATAGCCAGTTATGCAGAAACTACTATCTCTAGCACATTGTATTTATGGTTTCTAGCATATTTACATGGAGAAAGTGATAAATATTTTGGCTTTTTTGTCAAGGTATTAGGTAATTAGAATTTTGACTTTTAATAGTTGTGAGAGATTTTGAGACTGATACCTGTTTTTTCATTTTTGCATTTATTCTCATTCAAAAACTAACAAGTCTAGAGAGCTCATATTTTGCATATAGATTTCTTTTGTGATTGCGAAAAGATATTTAAAGTTGAATCGACCTTAACTGAAATACTTCTGATTTCGACTCCGACACTGATGTGAATGCAAACTCATGCTATACGACTAAATAATTATCATGGGTGTTGTAGTCGAACACAAAAGTATTTCAGTTAACATTGATTTAACTTTAAATATCTTTCTACAATCACAAAATAAATCTATATGCAAAATATGAGCTTTCTAGACCTGTTAGTTTTTGAATGAGAAAAAATGCAAAAATGGGGAAACAGGTATCGGTCTCAAAATCTTTCACAACTGTTGAAAGTAAAAATTCTAATGCCTTGACAAAAAAGCTAAAATATTTATCACTTTCTTCATGTAAAAATACACTGGAAACCAGAAATACAATGTGCTAGAGATGGTAGTTTCTGTGTAACTGTTTACAAGCAAAATTTGATACGCTAAATTAAAAAATTCATATGGGCCTCGATGTGAAAATATGAATGAAAACTGTTAAATCATAATCATGTAGGTTAGATGTTTTCTAGGTAGCATAGTAAGTATCTGTGTAAAATTTCAGTTGTATAGCTTTTTTATAATGCAAATAAATGGTATTTTATTTATAGACAAACCCACTGAACCTTATACTGAACTTTTCTTCAAATTCACTATTCAAACCAATGATGACGACATTGAGCATTATTAATATATTTATTAAAAAATAGTTTTGAGGGATTTAGTAACATGTTACATGCTTATATAATATTAGCAGGCGTTAGTGTCCCGCCCAACACTTATGGTAGATTTTCTACCAGTGTTATTAGACAGAGGTAGAATCAAGAGCGCGCAAAGCGCGCCTTCATTCCTAGTATTTCGAAAAAAAGTTAGTTGAAAATTCTTATTTTAACATAGGGCTTATGGGAGTTGTATGAATAAACAGGTTAATTTTCGGATTAGTTTGTACAAACGTTACGGATCAAACTGAAAAACTAGGATTTAAAAGAATGAATTTTGAACATTCCATTGAACTTAAGATAAATATGGGAAGCTGAACTTATTAGAAAGTTATTTAATGTGAAAATGAAAAAGTGACACTTTCCTAACCTATAAGTATGACTTCCAAGTCATGCAAGCGTCCAAATTTAATTTATTTGACAATAAAAATGTAAGTTAACATATTATATCAATACTAAATTACATAAAAGTTAATGAAAAAACGTTATAAACATTACTTAAATACTTTAAACAATATGCTTACAACTTTTTTTGCACACTCAGTTGACTAGGGATTCGTCAGCAGTCTACCTTAATGTAGAATTATATACAGGAAAGTGATTTTATCCACAATTAGGTATGTGGTTATACAATTCTGTAAGTTTACATATGTTTCTGTTAAAATTTGAACAGTTCATGCAGCTTTATGCACAATCATGCAAAAACGTACAGAAATGTGTGGAATTGTTCAGAAACCTACAATTACATACCAAATTTTACATAATTGTACAAAAACGTACTTAATAATGCAGAAATATATAACTCAATGTATTATGTAAGGAAATATTTTTAACAAAAAACTACCAAAATGAACCAAAATCTATGAAAATGTATCAAATCTTATGCAAAAATACTTTTCCATGGAACCCTGTTTTTCACTTGATGCTTTATCATTTCATTAAGGTAATTCTTACCCAAAACACTAAAGTTGTCAGAAAAATGTTACCATCTTTTCAGGTTTCATACAATGATTCCGATTTTAATCCATGTCACTGTTCTATACTTAAAGTATATTGTCATTTTTTTCCTAAATTTTCCTACTTAATTTACCAATATATCATTTATATGAGAAAACAAATTCTAATCTCGTGTCAATTTTTTAATTATTATTCGATTTTAGTAAACCAAAGCTAGTTTTCTTTATTAACTAAATATTTACGAATTCACCATCTTGAATTAGCTATGAAATTCATTCAAGAAAAATGCAATTGTTTAAAAATTTTATTTGATTTTTATAAAGAATTTAGTTTTTTTCATAAAATATTAATTTTTTAACTAATTCAAGATGGTAAATTTGTAGATATTTTGTTAATAAAGAAAACTAGCTTTGGCTTACTAAAATTGAATAATAATTAAAAAATTGACATAAGATTAAAATTTATTTTCTCATATAAATGATATATCGATAAATAAATTAGGAAAATTTTGGAAAAAATTGACAATATACCTTTAGTATATAACATAGTTATTACATGGATTAAAATCGGAATGATTGTATGCAACCTGAAAAGATAGTAACATTTTTCTGACAACTCTTGTATTTTGGATAAGAACTACATTAAAGTAGATTTTTGTACATTTCCAAATGATTCAGTATGAAGCCACCAATCTATGTGATTGTACAAGAATGTATATAAACGTACGGTACCATACAGAAATTTAATGGGACTTTTTAATTCATAGGTTAGGAAAATAGTACTATATAATGAATAAATTTAAAGAACAACAAATATTTTAAATTTGAATTGACACAAATTTTTTCAAGTATTTGATTTGTACACAGAGGGGGGTGGTTGGTTTCAAAACAAATTATCCCTATATACATGTTTATATAAATTGTTACAATGTTTATGATTCATAGAAAGACTTGTATCAGCTATACTGAGAGAAATGTAGAGTTAGAATAGCCGTACATTTTTCTGTGGTATTAGCCTTGGACGACCACAGCTGATTTAGCGGTGGACTCAGGCAGATTCTACCGGAGTTTGCAGTAGTCCAAGCTTGGCTCCTCCCCGCACTATATCAGCCGTGCCGAATACGTGAGGTTTTCCTTAAATGTTTATGTTTTTTAGCATATCATATCACAATGAGTGACAAATTCATAAGGAACCTATTGGTTTTGTGGAATTTGTACAAGTTTTGCGAAAGGTTTGAGAATAAGTATTGCAATATGTACAACCTAACCTCTTAACCTCAAAATTTGTATACTTATGGAAGCACAAAATTTAAATAACTATAAATCAATGCATTGTTCAGCGATGAATATTGGTTTACAAGCCCTCAGAGTACAATGTGACATACCTGTAAAGTGTCTTGGCTTATCTGAAAGCCGTAGACCTGCATTGCCCTTAAAACCTGATATTGCCGTAAGCTCGTCAGAGCTAAGCAAACCTTCTGCTTTGGGATCATGAAAATTTACAAATACGATAAACTGTACTCTGAGGACTTGTACAAAAATTTTTATGCCAAAACAATGAATTACTTATTAAATATTCAATTTTTATACTAATGCTTACTGCCAGGTAAAAACAGCGGTAGTGCTAAGGCAGATTCAACCTTAAACCATTTGCTTGAGCACTCCAGTAAAAACTGCCGGAGTTTCCGGTTAATCCAACTCTACATTTCTCTCAGTGTACTTATAACAAATGCAAAAGAGGTACATATCAAAGTGTGGAACCATATCAAACTATGGCAAGTTACGTTATATTATGCCAAACTATGATGATATCCTTTACTGAGCCATACTGAGTATACAAAACTATGCCAATTCAGACTCAATTATGCCAAAATTTTTGAAATAATTGAAAAAAAAAATATTTTATCTACTATATCTTAATGAACATATATATATTCTAAAATGTGATACGATTTTCCAAGATATAACACGCAGGGGCCCAATTTTCATTTCTGTTAAAGATTTTAAAATTTTCACTAAAGTTTTTAATACTTTAAGGAGTCCAGCCTAGATTAACTCCTACACAAAAAAAACAACAAAATATTTGTCAGAAAATTTTTTTCTTCTTACTTAAATTAAAAAACAAAAAATATCAACTAAAAATATTTACACTATGCACTATTTCTACCGAGAAATATCATATATATACTATACAAAATCACTGACCAAAATTCATGACATTTTACTATATAAATAAGTGTTTTTAGTCACTTGCCACAGCTTTGTGAAAGATCTGGACCGTCTTCTTTACTCTACCCAGGCTCAAAATGTACCTTAAACATACCCCTTAAACAGACCTAATGAAAGACATTCCTAAAAAATATTAATTACATATTATTATCCCTAGTGAAAATAATTGGGTGTGCCAAAGTATGCTAAAGTGTGTCAAAATGTGCCAAAGTGTGCCAAAGTGTGTCAAAGTGTGCCATACTGTGCCAAAGTGTTCAAATTCGGAAATTTGCTGCACTTTGGCACACTTTGACACACATGGGTTTTTCGGAAACAAACATCTCTTTTTTGACAAAGTATGGCACAGTATAGCACAGTTTGGCACAGTATAGCACAGCATGGCACACTTTATTACACTTTGGCACACTCTGGCACATTTTGGCACACTTTGGCACACTTCGGTACAGTGAGATATATCCCGCCGCCTGCGCGCCAAAACATTGCCACTGCACGATGTCGTCATATCGACGGCACGCGTGGAGCTTGAAGTCCCAGTTATAGAACGTAACAATAAATAATTTAATAAAAAAAAAAATTCTATCGCCGGTAAGACTTGAACCCGGATCCTTTGGATTAAGCTGAAGGTTTACCACTGAGCCACAAGTACTCGTTACAGTTAATACAAAAATTTAAACTCATGCACTTCAAGCAGCTTTAGATACTTAGTACTTTTACACTATTAATTAACAATTGCCCGTAATTGCCTTAAAGCTGCTGTCCGCCGTAAATGTTGGAAAAACATGCCTCAACAGAGGAATCCGTCGGGAATATGTTCGTGTTTTTAATACCTATTCATGTCTGACTGCTGCATGAAGAAAATCTGAATGAAATTCATTCGCTCATATGTAAACCTACGCTAATGCACCTGTCACACTTATATAACGATTATCTAATAAACACCATTTTTTTAAAGTAACTTCAATAATTTGAGTGTTCTTATAACAAAACTGAAAATATTATAAGTGTAACTTTATAACGATATGAAAAGTAGAGAATATATGTTGACAAGTATAAGCGCATAAAACGCAAATTTAACTATTAAACTGTAAAAAAAACTAAATAGTACTTTTACAATATTAATTAACAATTGCCCGTAATTGCCTTAAAGCGGCTGTCCGCCGTAAATGTTGGAAAAACATGCCTCAACAGAGGAATCCGTCGGGAATACAAGTTTTCCAGATTTCGTGCAAAAATTTTCTAAGTCCTAAATTTCCGAAAAATCCATGTGTGTCAAAATGTGCCAAAGTGTGCCAGAGTGTGCCAAAGTATACCAAGGTATGCCAAAGTGTAATAAATTTTCCGAATTTTAATACTTTAGAACATTATGGCACACTATAGCACACTTTGGCACACTTTGGCACACAATCCATTTCCACTAGGGATCTATACGTTGTATACATAGCTAATAAATTTAATTAATATTTTTCACACTCTACTTCTTGCTAACAACATTTAATTAATATTTTTCAGAAATGTTTTTCATTAGGTCTGAGGGGGCATGTTTAAGGTACATTTGAAGCCCGGGTAGAGTAAAGAAGACGGTCCGAATCTTTCACAAAGCTGTGGCAAGTGACTAAAAACAGTTATTTATATAGTAAAATGTCATAAATTTTGGTCAGTGATTTTTTATGGTATACCTATGATATTTTTTGGTGGAAATAGGTTATATTGTAAATATTTTTTAGTAGATACTTTTTGTTTTTCAATTTACGTAAAAAGAAAAAAATTTTATTAGAGGAACATTCTGATGTTTTTGCAGGATTTAATCCAGGCTGGACCCCTTAATGTGGTAGCTTACACAGTATTTGGTTTGGTTACTTTAAATTTTGTTACCAATTTATTTTTATCAAAATGTTATACTGTATCTTTAGAACTAAAATTATCAAGAAATAATTAGTTGTGACGTAATGCAAGTGTACCGATAATATGAAAAAAAAAATAAAAAAAATTTAAGAAAGTATATATAAGTATTAGGAAACATAAACAAATATGATAATATATAAGATAATGACAAAACATAGTATACGTCAAAACTTTAATGAACTCTTACATTTTTAAATCATATGTAGAGAAAAGTTTTGAAATATTTATGGTAAAATTATTAGTATAATATTTGGAACAATGTGTGCCAAAACTATTCATAGTAAAAAGCAAAGGGCAAAATATGTTTCAATTATGTAAATGATAAAAATGTATACTTCTGTAATATTATAAGTATAAAAATTCATAAGTTACTTACCACCTTAGCACTCAAGGAAGACTTGACAAATCCTGGAAAAAGGGAATCATGACGACCCAGATTCGTATCTTTGAATCGTAAATCTACAGAACTTTTCGTTTTTGTATTATCTTTAAGTACAACATCTAAATCAGGTAAATTTGAGGGTTTGATTCTGCTGTTAGGATCGCTTTGTAATTTCATTAAAAATTCGCGACCATAGACTTTTTTTCCACTTGTATTTAAAGGACTCCATTGATCATCAGAATATGTATACTTTAGTAATGGAGCTGTTTTAGTTGCAGATGTTATCAGATTTGTTGCACTGGTACATATTTCATCTTCCTTTGCATCAATACACAATCCTGAAACTATAGAATTTTCTTCATTTTTCTGTGCAACAATAGATTTTACTAGTTCTTTATCTGTTTTGGCTTTTAATACTGCTATATGATCAACAACGTCTTTTGTCATAAGTGTACCGTGAGTTTCTTCTAAATCTACGTCTTTATTATTTTTTTTTTCGATAACATCTGTTTCTGATATTGTAACTTTTTCTATTTTTTCATCCAAATTTAAATCGCATTTTTGTATTTGTCCATAATGAAGCTCGGTGATATCTTTTTCTTTTCTAAATTCATAATTATCTTTATCTTTAACTTCTTTTGTTGATTCAGCAATCGATTCTTTGGGTCGCATAGCATCTTCCTTTGATTCAATTTTGACTGTGGAAGTACCAATTTGCATACAATTAACCATAGTGTCCATATCAGATATGTCTTTCTCAATGCTTTTGCGGTTCATAATTTCACGACTTTTTACTTTATTTTTATTTTTTTGTTTTTGCATAGTTTTACCTGCAGAAAAAATAAAACATTTATGTAAGAACATATTTATGAAGCATTAATATGTTACAGAAATGTAAAAAAATTTTAAAATGTAAATATTTCCAAATATCAGTTAACCTCATAAAAAAATTATTAGAAATTATTGACTTATATTATATATAAGCAGAGTCTTATAATATGCATACATAACCTATACATAAATTGAAAAATATTTAAATGTCATGACAAAGTTTTTTTATGATCATAAACATTATTGATACGAAGAATTGATGTAAGAGTAAAGTTAAATTGAAGAAACATCCAGGGTAAAGATTAAGAAACAAAAACATAATATTACGAGAGTCACAGAGCGAGAGCAAGAGAGAGAGAGAGAGAGAGAGAGAGAGAGAGAGAAAGAGAGAGAGAGAGAGAGAGAGAGAGAGAGAGAGAGCACGTGGAAACAACCAATATCTACCTAAACCAACATGGCAGCATCTGCACGTGCCCCTTTCAGTAGTTGTCTAAAAAAAGGAACAGGGAAAATGGCGACATACTTTTCATGTAACTTATCTTTAACCATATGTTCGTGTTTTTAATACGTATTCATGTCTGACTGCTGCATGAAGAAAATCTGAATGAAATTCATTCGCTCATATGTAAACCTACGCTAATGCACCTGTCACACTTATATAACGATTATCTAATAAACACCATTTTTTTAAAGTAACTTCAATAATTTGAGTGTTCTTATAACAAAGCTGAAAATATTATAAGTGTAACTTTATAACGATACGAAAAGTAGAGAATATATGTTGACAAGTATAAGCGCATAAAACGCAAATTTAACTATTAAACTGTAAAAAAAACTAAATAGATGGCAGGTAAAAAGTAAAGAACCATCCAACACCGCCAACACGTGCTAGCCTTCTTTAAAACTGATGTTGTACAGTATTCCAGAAATCAACCATAGTACAGTTGTGCCAGTAAGATGGCAGACGAGAAACCATTCGGCTATATTCGTCGTTCCTCAGTACTGTTCGCTGTTAATCTTACGTCATTTTTGTGACTTGGGTCTAGATGAAGCGTCCAGTAAACATAAGATTATAAAGTATTCTTTTGTTTCCATATATTTTCCATATATTTTAGATCACTGAAGTATTCGCAAGTAGAAGAAGTTAATATTTATTAAAAAGAAAAGAAAAAAAAACGAAACAACACAACAACGCGAACATACGTAAGCGTACGCGAACGTACGTAAACGTACGCGAATGTACGCGAATGTACGCAAACGTACACAATTATATATGTTTGTACACAATTGTACAGAAAAGTAATATTTTTTAATTTTCAGATTTTTTTATATAGAAGTACACAAGGGAATTTTTAATGACTCGCGGGAGATATTTTATTCATATTAAATGGTTTATATAAAATATTCAATTATTTAATAATTGAATCTTTAGTTAGATTACATATTTAGTAAAAATTGCTTTGTTAAGAGAACTTATGTATACATCGTTTTTTATTTCCATTAAAATACCTGGTTGATGTATATTCTTACAAGTTATAACATTTAAATCATTTCTTTGTGGTATTATACAATGTTTTAAATGTTTAACACATACGTCAGCATTTTCAAGTAGATAAATGTCTTGAATTTCTATTTTATTAATTATATCAAAATAACCATAATTTGTTCGAAAGACTGAACATTGGTTTTTTCGATTGATTGTATGTACAAGAAATGTATCGACATCCATTGAGGACAATTTTGCAATACATTGTACATATACTTATTTTTTGAGACATTAAAAAAACTTCTTAAATACAACAATTCTAAATCTTAAAGTTCATGAATTTTCCCCTACTGAAAAAAGTAGATGAAAATCAGCTGATTATTAGCCGATAATCAGCTTAAAATCTGCTAATAATCATGCAAAAACGTCAGCTGATTATCAGGTGATATCAGCTGAATATTTTTATTAAAGCTGATAGTTACAAAAATGCGTTTGTATGAAATAAAATGTTAATGATAATCAGCTAATTATCAGGTGATAATCATCGAAAATTTTTTAACCTTCAGTATATTTTTTCAAAGTTGTTTTAAATTAATAAAATTCACATAATGAGTGCCAATACGGCTTTACCATCCAAATGATAACACCAAAACATTGGCTGTGAAGTACACAATTTTTATTTTTTAATAATTTGATTAAACAAAAATTTTTTTATAAACACACACACACACACACACACACACACATATATATATATATATATATATATATATATATATATATATATATATATATTGTAACGGGCGGGGATAGCGCACGTAAGAGCAGGTCTAGGAAGATAGCACCCATGAATAAAATTATTAATTATGACCAATCTTAATCGATTGCGCATCAAAAATTATAAACAAAATGATCTACAACATTTTTTTGCGCGAGTTCTTATTTCCAAGATAAATAATAAAATCAAATGGCCAGCACCCACTTTTCAAATGCCTTCTTTAATGTTAAAAAAATGCAACAAATTATTTAATTATCATATATGGTTTGCGCATTATGTGCGCCTATAGCACCCGAAGGAATTTTATAATAATTTTATTATATTCGCGAATAAATAACTAATAAATAATTTTATCTGTTGGACAAGATTTTGCAAGGGGACGTCGAATCCTCTTTATTATACTTATATATAGGATCCTCTCTTTAAAAAATGATGGACTTGGTTGTGAAGCCTTTAATACGTGATTCTGATTGGTTGCTATGGTCGGTTGCCTAGGTAACAGATGAGAACCCGCACGCTTTAAATTCATAACCCTCATAACAGTCATAACCCTGGTAGAAATTTTTCAGGTGTTTAAAATAAAATGAAATGAGGTTAAATAGTATGAAATCTGAATAGCGGATTCAGAAAAAAATATATGCAATATTACCAACAAGAAATCTTGATAAATTAATCATTACCAAAAGTGTAGTATTGAAACATGTGCATTGAAAAGTGTCACCCTAACCCTATTTGAAGTAGGTAATAATGTGTGTGTGTGTGTGTATGTTATTTAGTTTTTTTTAAATATAAGTGAGAAGTGCAATTAAAAGAATAAAAAGTATAAAGATATATTGTGTCTCCGTGCCCAAAGTCGCCCACGGTGAGGTTTAAGAAGTGAATTTAAAGAAAAGTTCAGTATCCGAGTCAGTGAATTTGAGTTTATCACTACAATGCCCTTTAAATTTTAAAATATGTAATCTAGATAATTGAACTGTTTTCATTCATATTTTCACACCAACGGCAATGTGAATTTTTTAATTTAGCGGCTCACATTTTGCTTATAGACAGTCACGCAGTAACTACTATCTCTAGCACATTGTATTTCCGGTTTCCGTATTTTTACCTGGAGAAAATGATAAATATTTTGGCTTTTTTGTTAAGGCATTAATGAGAATATTTACTTTTAATAGTTGTGAGAGATTTTGAGATTTTTCCATTGCATTGCATTTGCTCTCATTTAAAAACTAATTTCTAGAGAGCTCATTTTTTGCATATATATTTCTGTTTTGGTTGTGAAAATATTTAAAGTTGAATTGACCTTAAGTGAAATACTTTTGATTTCGACTTCAACACCCATGATAATTATTTAGTCGTATAAGTTATTCACATCAGTGTCGGAATCGAAATAAAAAGTATTTCAGTTAAGGTTAATTGAACTTTGTATATTGTTTCATTGACACAAAATAAATCTATATGTAAAATATGTGCTCTCTAGACCCGTTAGTTTTCGAATGAGAGCAAATGCAAAAATAGAGAAATAGGCATCGATCTCAAAATCTCTCACGACTGTTAAGAGTTAAAATTCTTATTAATGTCTTGACAAGAAAGGCAAAATATTTATCACTTTCTTCATGTAAAAATACACTGAAAACCAAAAATACAATGTGCTAGAGATAGTATTTACTGCGTAATTGCCTATAAGCAAAATGTGACCCGCCAAATTAAAAAATTCACATGTGCCTCAATGTGAAAATATGAATGAAAACAGTTAAATTAAAATCATCTGGATTACATGTTTTTATAGGTAGCATATCAAGTATCTGTGTAAAATTTCAATTGCCTAGCTTTTTTACAATGCAAATGAATAGGGTTGTAATAATAGGCTTATACTCACTGACTCTTCTACTGAACTTTTCTTCAAATTCACTTCTCAGACCTTAACGACAACGACTTTGGGCGTTGTTAATATATTTATATTAAAAGTATTACAGAATATGGTAACATATGGTAGGTAATATGGTAAAAATATTAGCAGAAATTAGTGTACCCAAAACTTATGTTGTTTTTTCTACCAGGGTTATTAGACATAGATAGAATAAGGAGCGCGCGAAGCGCGCCTTCATTCCTAGTAATAAAAATATAGAATATATTTTTAAAATTTAATATTTTATTGAACTGTTTCATAAAATGGGACTCTGTTTCATAATCGGGCCCTTTACCTTATCTGAAACCATGATAACCACGATAAAACATTTGCATGTTTACAAATATTATTTAGCAACCAACCCTTGCAATTACACTCAGAAGCATTGGATACATCATTGGTATAACCAGCAGCTTCTAATTTCATATCATAACTGTTAAAAGTATTTGTGTAGTATATTCAAACTCGGCTACTTCACCATTTGGTAACACAGTAAATTCCATATCTTGGTCAAAATTATTAAAAATTATAGGTTTTTACGAACAATTGCACTTGAGGTATCAATATGTGTAGCTGTATTATCTCCTTACATCAATGCTCTTCCCGCAACATAACTATGAATTTTTCATATGATTAAAAAGACTTGATGGTCTTTAAAAATCTGCATCACACACTGAACAGTTGTGAAGACGTTCAATTTGATGAATCTCAGCTATATGAGCCAGCAAATTTGCTTTTGATCAAAATAAATTTCCACAAGTTCTGCAAGCATGATGTCGGTCCACTTGATGGCATACCACATGATTATTCAAATTCATTTTTCTTTCAAATCTTTCACCGCATGTCTTACAAATTTGTTTATCAGATGTAAATCAGCTTGTTTCAATGTATTACTACAATTAGTATACATAACTTTCTTATCTTCAAAACAAGGATACATTCCACGTAATAGACGTAAGGCTTCCACAGCCATTGATCTCCAGTTGTAAACTGTTGTGATATTTGTTTTCTTAATATAAATGGATTATCTGTATAGCCTTGAGAATAAGTGCTTCAATAAATTTTGTCAATAAATACTTGACTTTCCTTTGGATCACAAAGACGTCTGACTAGCAAAATTATGTGTGGTGTTGATTGGCATAATTTTGCAAACTCCCTGCACTCATTTTGCCACTGAAATTAATTAAGGAATTCACTACACTACAAATAAATTGCCAATATAACAAATATAGCCATAAGACTTCATGAGACTTACAAATATAATCATTTTCAATGTAGTAAATGCACACTGAGGTAAGCTGCTCCGAAATGAAATTTTGAGGTTAAACTACCTTCTGGCTATTTAAATGCGTCACGCACGCACGGTAAAAATAATCTGTAGACCTATAATTATTAAGAAATGACCCAGGGTGCTGCACGCGCACGTTTTACGCAAACGATATATACCTGTTAAATTATTTATTTACTTGATTTTATTGAAAAATGCATCCGTTGAAAACTGGGTGCTACGCGCGACGCGCAGCACCCATTACCGATATATGCTGATTTGGGCGCTGCCAACCTCATGGATTACAATATCGTTATTTATTCGCGAATATAATAAAATTATTATAAAATTCCTTCGGGTGCTATAGGCGCACATAATGCGCAAACCATATATGATAATTAAATAATTTGTTGCATTTTTTTAACATTAAAGAAGGCATTTGAAAAGTGGGTGCTGGCCGAGCAGCACCCATTTGATTTTATTATTTATCTTGGAAATAAGAACTCGCGCAAAAAATGTTGTACATCATTTTGTTTATAATTTTTGATGCGCAATCGATTAAGATTGGTCATAATTAATAATTTTATTCATGGGTGCTATCTTCCTAGACCTCGTAAGAGCTAGTCGGCGCGAGTGCTGGGTAGTGCGTCGTTGGCGCATCCCAATAAACACTGGCGGACTTTTAGACATCTGAATACTTAACTTTCTTAAGAGCTCTTTAATAATTTCTAAAAGACATCAAAAAGCCGCCTTTTAGACAACTCACTGAAATTTGGAATAGCTTATTACCTGTCTTTCGGAAGACTAATTTAAGATTTTCTAAAAGTCTTCAAATTGGTAGCTTTTAAGTCATAGGAAAGGGTCAAAAGTTTTTTTAGATATCTTATGAATTACCTTTTTTAAGAGTTCTTTTAGAATTTCTTAAAGTAGTCGACTTGACGACTTTTTCAGAGATAAGTATTGATGAACTAAAATAGTATTCATTAAAGATCACTTTCAGAGATCTTGTTGACATTTCCTTTAAGACTTTTTTGTAGAAAAAAGTTTCAGAAATATCTTATATGAGAGCGCTTAAAGATTGCTTTAAAGTGATCATATTAGATATCTTTTAGATAAGTTGTGTATGACAAAATTTGAAATACATTCATAGTTTTCTAATAGTTGTCTAGTTGACGTCTTTTTTCCGCCATGTTTCCTGTCTAAGAGTTGTCAAAGTTGTTCTAAAAAATGATGGCTTAAAGAGCGCCTAAGCAAGATGACTGTAAGTCTCATAAAAAGCTGTCAAAAAGCTGTCTGCTAATATAGCTAAAATTTTTATACAAAATCTCTTCTGAAAGTGTACAAAGTGTACAGAAAGATATCTCCGGGTGAAAAAAGTGACTATTGTGGAGCTGCCGCCAGGTGGTGTCCGGTTTTTCTCACTCGCAAGCGGTAAGAATCTATGATAGTTAGTATATAAGATGGTGCAAGTTATAATTATATATTATAAAATAATACGTGTGCATGAATGTAGGCGTATGCGTTTAGCGGCGATGCGTTTAGAATTCGGCATTGCGAATGCATAAATAATTATAAAGTGTATGTAAATTAAATAAATAACCCAATAAACTAACAATTATTCTAAAAGCGCACTTAAAGATAACTTTCTCTAGGTAAACGGATGCTTTCAAGAAATTCTGAAAAGAATCGTTTAAGATGGCTTATAGGGTGCGGAGTGTCCAATCGAAAGGTATCTTTATGGAGTCGCAAAGCTCTTAAAGTGATCTTTACGATGGCTTCAAGATTACATTTATAATTTCTGAAAAATATCTTTGCGAATGCATAAAAATACCTTTCGGCTGGACACTCCGCAACCTATAAGCCATCTTAAATAATTCCTATCAGAATTTCTTAAAGACGTCTGTTTACCCAGAGAAAGTCATCTTTAAGTGCGCTTTTAGAAAACTTGTTGTTTATTGGGAGTGGTTAGAGCACGCGCCTTGAGATCTCGGGGATCCTCATCGTCGCTTTACGTTTGTGCGAATTAGTTCCCGGAAACCCCGTTACATGGCGCCCAACTCAAAAACCCATAAGGTTCGAGAGTCGGTAAGCCCCGGAAAGATTCCTGTAGTCAGAGTCACGGCAAGAGGTCTGGAAAGGCTGGGTGGCTGGGGAATCGGTATGAAGAAGGTAAAGTTGGCCCGGCCAATTCACTTCTTGAAGGGGGGATGTAACGGGCGGGGATAGCGCCCGTAAGAGCTAGTCGGCGCGAGTGCAGGGTAGTGCGTCGTTGGCTCAGTGGTTAGAGCACGCGCCTTGAGATCTCGGGGACATGGGGTCGAATCCTCATCGTCGCTTTACTTTTGTGCGAATTATTTCCAGGAAACCCCATTACAATATATATATATATATATATATATATATATATTCAATAGTAAAAACCTTGGAAAAGACTAATAAAAGTAGTGAAATCTATAAATATAAAAATGTCAGGTAAATATATATATATATTTTTTTTTTGCTACCCTGGTAGAAACGTAAAGAACTGATTCGCCATCAGTTGGCCAAATCCAAACAACTTGGCCAACGATTTAACCAACAGTTACCCCTAAATACTGCTTATTTCGTCACATAACAAGTGGTTCAGTTGGTAAACGGATGGTTAAATTTGAAATACTCCTTTGAGGTTAGATTCGATTTAAATTATATCTTCGTAAGCTTACTTAAAAATGAAACCTAGGTATCGCGCTCCGTGGCTTCCAATGTGTAGATGTAAGTTCTTCTTTAAGATGATGAGCACGTTACCAGGAACTCTCCTTGACAATGTCCAAGTATTCAGCGGAGGAAAAAATGAAATCTAGTTGGCACGCTCCGTAGTTTTCGATATGTAGATGTCAGTTCTGTTTGAAGATGATGAGCACGTCACCCAGGACTCTCGTAGACGATGTCTAGGTCTTCGACGAAAGAAAAATAATGGAATATAGGTAGCGCGCCCTGTGGAAATAGTTACTATGCAAGACTTTTCAAAAAATGATTTTTGGAAAATTTTGGAAAATTCTTGAAAAATTTTAAAAATGTTAAAAATTTTCTCAATTTTATATTTCACCATTAAACTGCGGTTTGTAATCAACTACACTGGATATATAGGAATCATTACTAGCCGCTGAGGTTCTCGGACACCTGGACATCGTCTACTATAATTTCAGGAGACATGCTCATCATCTTCGAGCAGAACTCACACCTACACCCCCGATAACATGATGTCGGCCGAATGACGGCACCGAGACTGCTCGGAATGGGCCACGCGTGACGTCCAGGTACCCCTGCTCCGGGACACGAAAATGACGGCATTGTGCTCAGCACAATGTTGGCACGCGGTGACAGCATCGTGCCGGCACTTAAATTAAGAAAAAAGAAAAAAATTATACCCGAGCGGGGATCGAACCCTGAACCTTTCGGTTAGCAGGCTGACACTTTACCACTTGACCACGAACACTTGTTACAAGTCATGGACAATTGTGTCCTTATATACTGCGAGTAACTGTTGATATTAATAAAGTTGCAAGTAATCGTAATAAACAATAACCAGAATTATTATCAACGCGATAACAACATCGATATTCGCCGCTTATTTCGTGTATAGGCGCGAAACGTGCAGGCTACTATAAATTCGGTATCGATATTCGCCGCTTATTTCGTGTATAGGCGCGAAAAGTGCAGGCTACTATAAATTCGGTAGTTATAAAAGAGTAGTCATAATAATATGATTAACGAAAATTGACAACGAACAAAGTCCGGTGAATAAATTAACAAAATCAACCGCCTAAACAATAGAATACATTGAAAAGCCTTATTTCATGAATTGTGCGACCGAAAATTTTCTAAATTTCGCAGCCAACAAAGCCGGCATTCTGCGGGAATTTGGAATTTCGAGCTGACATTCTGCCAGTACTCTGACAGCGCTGAATGCTAAAAATTTTGAACACGGGTCAAAGGCACAATGCCGTCATGTAGCTCCTCAAAATGTCATCATAATGCTACCATGAGTGCCAACACGGCGTGACTGCAAAATGCCGACATTCTGCCTTCGTTCGTGCCGGTGGTATACAGCCGGCACACATGGCCGTCATTCTGACAAAGTTTCGTGCCGTCGCAATGTGAGCACGCGTGCTGGCACGCTGTGCCGCCAAAATGTCAACATTATGACTTCCCGAATGGCAGGAAAAATTTTTTTTTGAAAATTCCAATGAAAGATGTCTTGGGGACGTCACAATGGTGGCACGAGCGGCCAGCATGCGTGACCCCAAAATGTCCGGCACGCGATGTTATCGGGGACACCAAAAACCACGAAGCGCACTGATAACATTATGTCGGCACAATGATCAGCACGTGTCGTCACGCATGCGGCATGCGTGACGTCCACTTACATCCGCACGTACACGTCATATGACGAGCATATGCGGGGGAAATGTACCGCAAGTGTGATGGATCTGTGCAGCACGCATGCCGTTGATATGTGGGCATAATGCCGAATGAATGCCGGCTTTTTGGCGGCATGTGGCGAATTCCGTGGACACGCGATTTTATGCGCGGCACGCGTGCTCCTCGTGTGCCGGCAATATGCGGGGGTTCGTGTGGGCATAATGCGGGCATTTTTCCGGAATTTCCGGATTTCTCGTGCCCGCTTTTGCGGGCTTTTTTCCGGAATTTTCGGAAACGTTATGCCCGCATTTATCGGTGGCTCAGCCACCAATAAATGTAAAAATTAATTAATTAAATTAATATTTATTAAAATGTAATTATAAACACATACATATATAAACACATAACATTACATTCAAATAAATATATAGAAATACGTACTTAAATTTATATAAAAAAATACCCACATAAATAAATATAAGTAAAAGTAAATGGAAACATTGTTGCAGTGAATCTCTTAGTTGAAATGACTAATATTTATGTGTTCTTTCATATTGTAAAATACAAAACAGTACAGGACAGTCAGCGGTTGCTGTAGTATTCAATATATCACATTAAATACTACTATATGGACAGCTAAAGTTATTGTACTGTACTGTATGTAAAAATATACGTTGTAGAATATAATTATATTAATTCCTGCAGCTAAGAAATTTACTGCAAGGATCTTTCCAAGACTTTACAGTCAAAAATTGTAAAGCCGGGTGTTGGTACAGAGTTATACGTGATAACTGAACAAAGTTACGTATACGTATACACTAATACTGTTCATACTTTTGTATTCAGTTTTACAACGTATTTGTACGCTTTACAATTTGTACGTATAGTCTTGGAAAGACTTCTTCTTCTTCTTCTTCTCATACGCGGATGACGTGGATGGCTCAGTGAGGGTAGGTACCGCAAAAGTGTGCTTAACCGAAGGCATCATATCGGACATTTTTTTAAATACCGAGTCTATAGATGACGCTCCTGGATTTTTCTTCATTCTCTTTCGGAATAATAATACAAATAATAATAATAATAATCGAAACAGCAACAACGATAATTACAATAATGGATTAATCGGATTGACAATGAGTGGACAAAATTTTAACGACTACAAAAAAGTCGGAGTGCCGATCCATCGTTGGGGTGTCTACATGCCAATATGGCATTCTAAAACATTTGTTGAGACTTGATCGAGCCTGATAACTGTTGTCTCGGTGCTCATCATAGAGCAGATAAAAACACCCACTAAGGAAGAATCGCAAGGTCGATTAAAAAAATTTTCTATTTTGGCAAAAGTTTTAACGACGAGATAGCAGCATCTATCGAATTCAATAATATTTTGAATAACACAGATAGAGGCGTCTTTAAGACAAACGGTACTATCCGGCTGAAGAATCGACAAGTGAATAGCCCCGGTGACAACTTTGCTATATTGAATATAATCTGTAGAGCCATTGATTGGCGGTGCAGGGCCTCTCGCATGATGACCAATGAATTTCAAAGCATTGGGATCAACGTATTTCGAAGATGCCGTCCTGTAGTTTTCCGCTCTTCTATTTGCAATTTGTTGCAAATGCTGGTTCGGCTTTCTACATAATTTTCGGCAATAGCTCATATTGCTTTCGTAAGGGAAAGCTGAAAATGAATCCAAGGGTCCGAAAGCTCTCACATCGTCCGAAGGTGCAAAAGAGCGTGAGTATTCAACGATAGAAATTCAACACCGTATATATCGGGAGCTGTTGCAACAAAGATCTGTATGCATTTTTCAGCGAAAGCGACAGACTCTGAAGTGAAGTAAGGATTTGCCAAAATTCTCATAAATGCGTGGAGTAGAAGCAAGTGCTGGTAAACAGCAGGGTTAACCAAACCATTCAAAATAACAGGAGCAGTATAAAAAAGCAACTGCCCTTGTTCGGTGGCCTTAAATTTGCCATGCTTCTCAATATTTGTCGGCTTACGAGTAAAATCTTGCGGGCAGTATTTTTTCACTTCCTCCAGACGATCATTGAGGACTCGTATAAGAGTTGGGTCAGAGATTTTGACTGACCCGACGAACCTACCGTCTATCAAACCGACAAAAATTTTGTCCATTATACCCAAGCATACAAGGTGCATGTAATCGAACACCGTAGACTTGACGAAGTTGAAAGAAGTCATCAAGTCAGCTAGAGGACAATCTATCCCTACACTATGATGATCCACGTCCAATTTCGACATATATTCCGATTGCATACGAAGCCTATGATTAGTACCAAAATAAGCCATAACACCTGAACGTATGCTTTTGCCTCGGACCCAACACCTAGAGCAAGGTGCCTTGGAATTGTGATAACTATGGCCCAACGAAAATGAACGTACCAGAGCATCAGCGATAAAGCACCTCAAGGTAACAGGAAAATTATCGCCCATAAAATCTAAACCGTTACGAAGAACCTGACGCAAATCTATAATAAACAGCTGAAAAAAATAAAACGCGCTCATTGGCTTTGCTGTACCTTTGAAAATCCCAACTATTTCTGGAAAGCTATTTTGAAAATTCGCTACTCTATTTTGAATTGGCCATAAAACAATCTTACCGACTTTATCGAGAGAAGCTCCGTCTGTGCTAAAATCTATTTTAATATGATTAGTTCGTATATGCGCTGGAGTCGAAGAAACGATTTTCAATAAAGCCTGCTGTACACCTAGATGAAGGTACTCGCCTCCAGCAACTTGGACCGGAGACACACTCATTATCGGAGTGTTCAAAACTGTTCTCGGATCTATGTGCATGGTAGAGAAACACCTGTGACTTTTAAGCACTCGCAAAACAGCTTTGATCTGTGTATGCTTCAGGTTCTCTTAAGCGAAAACGATACCTAACTTTGCTTCGAAATCAACGCTCTCGAAACGATCTGATTCAACTGAATCGTACTCAATCGTCGCGTTCTCGCAAGTACTTGTATTGACCGATGAAGAAGCAGCTAACCTTTGTATCTCATTCGCACCAGGCTCGCTCGAATATAAATCAGAAATGTTAGGAGACGGACAATCGAGAGGAAAATGTGCAATTCTTTCAACATCAGAAGAATCATTCGAAAAAGGTTCAAGAGTACGTTCTTCGGAAGCTCTTTCCATTATCCTTTTAACGCGAGCTCTATGCTGAGGCACGCAATCTCTTGAAGCTTTCCTCGAACGAAAATTTCGAACTCTATACATTTTAATATTAAAATAACGTCTAATAATTAATTATATATCCGTACTTCCCAGCTAAGGTACAGCAAAAACTTGAATTTCCACCGGAAGGCAGTCGTATAGAGTAGACGTGAAGAATATAGTTGGCAGATGAAATTCTCAAACCGCTGATTAAACCTAGAAAAAAATACAAGCTTAGTTATTAAAAAAGAATATAGGAATTGTATATATAATTAATATAGACAGTAAATGAACAATTATAGTATATACACTTCAAGTATCTATGCAAAATATCAATTACGTAGTTTGAGTAGAGAGCAAATGGCATGGATGTGAAATGTTTTTTATATTTCAACTGTACAGTAACCGGAAAAAATAACTTTGAATCACGCGCCACAATATAGCGGCGGGTCTGACGTTAGATAGCTTTAATACCATCTTAAAGATGACCTGAAGTAACTTTAATGATAAAATCGCCGCCATATTGAGGCGCGTGATTCAAAGTTATTTTGTCCGTTTATTGTACGTTACAGATGACACTTTTTCATGCCATTTACTTTCTACTCAAGTTACGTACTTGATATTTTACACAGATGCATGATAAAACATGCTTAAACTGCCAATCGTATTAATTTTATCCAAACCAAGACACACGTAATCCTGACCCGGGGAACCATACCCTAATTTTATTTGGCGTGTGTGTTTTTTTCTAAATACCTATCAAGGAGGATATACTTGTAAAATTGTCTAGCAGAAGTATGTTTCATTGTATTTTGGGGTGTGGATAAGTGCAATTACTTTGCATGGTGCCTCAAGATATAATAATTGAGTTATGATCACATTTAAATCTGATTATAACCTTATTATATATGTAATATACTATATTTTAGGCTAGTGTGTAAAAATACAATGCAAAATAATTCTCTAAGAGAGATTTATAAGGATATCCTCCTTGACAATCAGTTTGAGAAAAAAAAACACCTGGCAAATGAAAATATAGGCATGGTTCTCCGGGTCAAGATTACTTGTGACTTAGTGAAGCTAAAATTAATACGACTGGCAGTTTCAGCATGTTTTATGAAGCACCTGTACCAAATATTAACTATGTAGATTGACTAGAAAGCCTATGGCATGCAAAAGTGTCATCTGATATGCACCATTCAAATAAAAAAAAAAATCTTTTACATTCATACCATAGGCTTTCTACTCAATCTACATAGTTGTGATTTGGCAAAGATGCTTCATAAAAGATGCACAAACAGCCAATCGTATTAATTTTATCTCCACCAAGTCACAAGTAATCCAGACCTGGAGAACCATGCCTATATTTTCATTTGGCGGGTGTTTTTTACTCAAATTAATTGTCGAGGATGATATCCTTATAAATCTCTGTTATAGAATTATTTTGAATTTTGAAAAAAATACCCGCACAATCAAAATATGGGCATAGTTCTCTGGGTCAGGATTACTTCTGACTTAATTGCGAGAGAAAATTTTGTAAAATTGCTTTTACCAAGTATGTAGGCAAAATCCCAACTATGCAGCTTGATTAGAAAGAAAATTGTATGAAAAAGTTTCATCACAAGTATGCAGTTGTATTAAAAAAATCTTTCACATGCATATCATGTGCTTTCTACTACGGCTGCATAGTTAGAATTTTGCATAGATACTTCAAAAATTTTGCCTTTGCAAAAAACCAAGGCATTATGACTTTTCTCACTTCTTAATAACTGGAACTCCTGGCTAGTTGTCTCAAGCAAGTTGTCAGGTCACCTGTTGTCCGCGTAGATTGGTTGTGGTCCTCCGCAGCTATTGTTTTCAGCAAGCTGTAAGCACAATTAAATTAGAACATGTTTTCTAAGATACTGATTAGTGGTAAATAAGAGGAAATGTTAGAAGGACAGATTGTGATTTGAATATGTATAGGAAAACAATATTAATGTAATTGATTAGAGGGAACGTAGAATCGATTAATCATGCTTACCTCTATATTTCCCAGGTACAGTAAGGGTTGTAACCAGTGGTTGATCCTGATGTAGAGTCGAAATGCCTGCAACAAGCGGGCACGGAATCCCAAAAATGCCGGAAAATGACCGCACAATATCCTCACAAACCCCCGTATATTGCCTGCACACGATCGGCACGCGTGTCAATTAAAAGCAAATTTTTTTCAGAATGCAAGCACGATGCCGCCAAATACTCGCCACATTGCCCGCAAAAGGCTTGCACGAATGCAGCATTTCAAAGCACGCCTGCCGTCAAAATGCTCTTGTACGTGCTCGTCATATGACCGGTATCTGCACAGATACCTGCCAGTCACGCGTGACAGCGTTTTGGAGCACGCTGGACGGTACCGTGACCGCACGTTGTCCGCACAATGTTTTCGGGGCGCGGCGGTGCCAGTCGAAAAATGCACGCGTGCCTTTCAGATGCATGCACAATACTACCACGTCAAGACATCAATGTGCTAGCATGCGTGCTGATGCAAATTTTTTTCCGGCGAAGCACGGAATCCGGTATGGTGACGGCATGAAGCATGCACGCGTGCTGAATCACGCATGGCCCGCGGATTGTCGAAATCATGCAGCACGGTATGCCGCCACAATGCTGGACTTGTGCCGGCACAAAGTTTGTCGAAAATGCCACCACGGAATTAGCAACTCGTGCCGTCACGATGCTGGCACGCCGTACCGCCCACTTGCTGTCATGCATGCTCGGCTTGCGTGCTTGCATAATGCCTGTTTCGTGCCGCCAATATTGGTTGGAAATTAAATTTAAAAGTATTCCCCGCCCCGATAACATGATGTCGGCCGAATGACGGCACCGAGACTGCTCGGAATGGGCCACGCGTGACGTCCAGGTGGCAGGAAAAAAAATTGTTGAAAATTCCAACGAAAGGTGTCTTGGAGACGTCATAATATATGTTGACTGAAAGTCATAATGTTGACATTTTGGCGGCACAGCGTGCTCACATTGCGACGGCACGAAACTTTGTCATAATGACGGCCATGAGTGCCGGCTGTATGACACCGACAGGAACGAAGGCGAAATGTCGGCATTTTGCGGTCACGCCGTGTTGGCACTCATGGCAGCATTATGACGACATTTTGAGGAGCTACATGACGGCATTGTGCCTTCGACCCGTTTATTAACATTTGGCGCTGTCAGAGTGCTAGCAGATTGCCTGCTGGGAGTGCTGCTCGCCATGACAGCATTCTGTCGGAACGAAATTCCCACAGAATGCTGGCTTTGTTGGCTGCGAAACTTAGAAATTTTCCAGCCGCACAATTCACGAAATAAGGCTTTTCAATGTATGATATTTTAAGGCTGTTGATTTTGTTAATTTGGGCTATTATTTATCCACCGGACTTTGTTCCTTGCCAATTTTTAATAATTATATTATTATGGCTATTCTTTCATGACTACCGAATTTATAGCAGCCTGCCAGTTTCGCGCCTTACACGGAATAAGCGGCGAATATCAATGTTGTTAAACGCGTTAATGATAATTTTGGTGATTATTTATTACAATAACTTGCAACTTTATTAACATCAACAGCTGCTCGCAGTACATAAGGACACAATTAGCTACGACTTGTAACAAGTGTTCGTGGTCGAGTGGTAAAGTGCCAGCCTGCTAACTTAAAGGTTCAGGGTTCGATTCCCGTTAGGATTTTAATTTTTTTGTTTTTTCGCTTAATTTAAGTGCCGGCACGATGCTTGCACCGCGTGCCGTCATTGTGCTCAGCACAATGCCATCATTTCCGTGTCCCGGAGCAGGGGCACCTGGACGTCACGCGTGGCCCATTCCGTGCCGTCTCCGTGCCGTCATTCGGCCGACATCATGTTATCGGGGAAATATAATAGTATTAAATTTTCGTGATAAATTGAATTTAAAAATAAATATAATAGTATTAAATTTACGTAACTTTAAATTACTACATTTAAAATTTTCCCGAATTGTTGGTTAAATGTTGGCTAATATTCGTGATAAGCGTTGGCCAACATTTTTGGCCAATTATTGATTCACAGGCCATTTTGGTTGGTTTATTTTCTACCAGGGTATACGCGCCAAGATAAAATTAAAGTTAAATCAGCTTTTCCAAAAAATATCTATATACGTATATACTTGACATTTTTATATTTATAGATTTCACTACTTTTATTAGTCTTTTTCTTGTTAAGGTTTTTACTTTTGAAAAAAGTTTTTTTAGGGAGATTGATGTTACAATGATTTTGGTATTGTTAAAATTGCAGTTAGACCTCTGAAACTTACTTAACTACCATATTGCAAAATCTCACGTGAGATCTCACATGATACCTCACCTAAGATCTCATGCCAAAATCTCATCTGTAATTTTGGTCTGGAAGCTGCTGGATCCTCTTATTTGATCAAAATGAGTTTTAGTAATACAAGCAGGATTTTCATGTTTTTCTGACCTATTAAGCGGGACTTTTTTTAAAAAGTAACTTTTTTCAGACCAGCGGGCGAAAAAGAATGAAAGAAAATGGTCAATAGTTCAAATCAAATATACGTATGTGTGTGTGCGTGAGTGCGCGCGTGTGTGCATGATTATGTACATAAGTGTGTTTGTGTGTGTAAACGCAAAAATCAATACATGCGTTACAAAAAATATAATGTGCACAAAGCTAAGAGGGCTTTGGCCTCGTGTGGTTGAAGTACTCGTCTGCGGCTTAGGCTAACTCGTACTGCAAACTCCTCACTCGGCCTAAAAAAGCCCACTTTACGACCTTGGTACTGTTACGTGGGATAATCGGGAAATGGGTCGCAGCGTCCGAGAGTCAAGCCCAGGGGCTTGAGCAATGGTGCAAGACAGTCTTAGCGTAGATGCGGTTAAGTGGACTTTATTGTCTGATTCAGAGAGAGAAGTGACTACTTGTGTGGAGGAGCGTTTCCCGCCGACTGTCGCGAATTGCCCGCAATCAGGCAGTAAGTCTCGCGACTGCACATCGCTATGCAGTAATAAGGCGGGCGTAAGGTGTCATCCGCCCGGTTCGTACGAGTTCGCGATGCACTTTCGCTGTTACGCTGTTTGTGTTACCCTGTTATGCTGCTTTTTGAAATTTTCAAAAGTTCCCGTAATTAAAATTTTTTTTAATTTTTAAAAAAGGTTAATAATTGCTTCGCTCGGGCAGTAAACGCACCCTCGTGAGAAATCTTCTCGCTCGGGCAGTAAACCCACCAGCGGGAAAAATCTGCTACTTTCGATCCTTGTTGCATAATGTACTATTATTCCTGTACATGAGGGAATAAAGTTGCTATCATAGTTAAGTCGAAAATAAAATATAATAATACTAAAAATCTAGATAAACTTTCCTTCTTATGCTGTATATCACAAACTAAAGGCATCAATCGCATGCTTATTTATTGTGCGTTTAACAATAACTTCCGTTACTTATATTTTATTTCGCACGCAATGACAACAAATTTCAATTAAATAATTCCTATGTTAAATTATGGTATATAAATAGTCAACAATTCATTTTAATCCACTTCTTGATTAAATTCTTATCAGATGGTATATTTATATTTACTACTTTTAGACTATTTGGTAGCGCATTATAGGTAATGATTGATTTGTCAAGACTTTTTATTTGTGTGTTTTATAAATGTTTAATTATAACTTTTAGGTATAATTAAACACTTTTTATTAGTAACTTAAGAACTGTGTTTTGAGGCCAATATAATGTAGTTTTAGTGCCTCAAAGATGAAAAGTTGCTTTTGGTTTAGTAAACGATCGTGTACGTTGAAACTATTTTTATTAATTATCTTTAATATTTTGCTAGCGACAAAAAAAAAGAGTTTAAGTTAGCACCCCTCTCGCTTACTAAGTAATTCGTTTTTTTTTTAATTATATATTGAATATGTTTATTCGACTTCGAATTATAATCAAATACAATTCCAAGGTATTTACAGCTCTCTACTCTTGTCAACATCCAATCCTGGATTTTTCTTCTATTTGTGATGGTACACTAATACAATAGCTTTGGAATGTTATGCAGACTGTTTTATCTACATTCAGTGATAATTTATTCACCGCCAGCCGGTTATCTATTACCAATAGAAATTTATTCATGTTACTTTGCGACTCTAACCAAGTCTCACCCGTGGCTATTATAGCAGTATCGTTAGCATATTACAAGATAGAGTCCAGGGAGATCTCCTTCAAGAGATCATAAATATATATTATAAATAGCAATGGCCCCAGGATAGTACCCTGAGGGTCACCTGTGTTTATAATTAAATTATCACTTTTACTATATTTGATTTTAACTGTCTGATATCCATTATCAATATAGCTCGAAAGAAGACTCAAAGCCTGACCCCTAATGCCTATAGAATAAACTTTTATAAGTAGCAATTTATGATCAACCATGTCGAAAGCCTTGGCCAGATCAAGAAAAGTAACAATTGTTAGTATATTCTTATCCAAATTATTACACAATGCTTCCGTAATATAATTTAACGCATCCTTAACGCTAATATTCTTTCTAAATCCAAATTGATGCTTAGACATAATATTATCTTCATGGACAAATTCATACAATCTATTGTAAATAATTCTGTCAAAAATCTTAGCAATGTTAGATATGAGTGAAATTGGCCTATGATTGTTGATGTTATGTTTCTCACCTGTTTTATATACTGGTACGATTTCAGCCTTTTTCAATGCATCCGGCCAAATCGCATTTTCAATACATATGTTAAAAATATGTGTTAATAGTACCGAGATATAACTTCCAAGAATCTTTAAAATCTTACTATTTATCTTTTTAACACCACCGCTTTTTAGCTTCAGGTTGTTGATTATATTCATTATCTCACTGGTACTTGTAGGTTTAAGAAATATTGAATTTGGATTTGTATCTGGGTGTTTAAATTCGACATTTTTAGATTACACTATATCATCACTTAATTTGCGGCCAATATCACAAAAAAATTTGTTCATTTTCTTCGCTATCTCTACTTTATCCGTAATGTTATTATCATTAACCTTTATATAACTTATGGTATTACTGTTTTTCTGTTTTCCTATTTTGTTGTTTATAGTACCCTAAAGTTTTTTCGGATTGTTAGCATCATTTTGAACTAGCTTTGCATTATCTTCAATTTCAGCATCTGTAATAACCTTATCTAATATTTTAGCATAGTTTTTGTAATCCAGTTTAAGTTGCTCATTAGTAATATCCATTGTCATATAAAAGTAGTTAGTAGTTCAAGTTATATAAAATTTCTTTGGTTTTACATGATTTAATTATTGCATCAGTGATACAATTCTCCCCAACCGGCTGTTTGTTTTTACTTTTTTTCTTGTTTAGCTTGTTCAACACATAGCTTAATCTTATCTATTAAATTATTCATAGCTATATTTAGATCAGTCTAGTTAATAGTAGCCGCGAAATGTCTTAATTTGTTGTAGTTTAAACATTCTAAAAGTTTAATTTATTCTGTTTTTATAACTTTGAGGTAACTGTGTCAATGTTATTAGTTTTTATAAATATATTTTCAATGCAGGATCCTTTGGCTATGCCAACGGGTGGTCTTTTTATAAAAACAAAACCAGGTTTACAACCTTTCTCTAGAAAATTGCACAGAAATTCCTGGCTCAAGTAATCGCAATCATAACAGATCTACATTAAAATCGCCTATTACAAGATGATTTTTTATATTTTTCTTTTTGATCAGGTATTTATTCAAATCCAGTATAAATTCAGTCTTTGGTATTTCATGCGATCTGTATATAGACGATATTTCAATAATACCATTACTATTTATCCTTATTCTAGTATTTACAATCTTAATTCTATCAAATTCGACTACTTCGGTATTTTGTACTAAATTATTATTTACAAAAACTATAACCTTATTATTTTTGTTAATCCTACTTTCATCATAATAGCAGTCATATTTCCCATTAGATCCTATCACTTTATATATACTATGATTAGCTTGTTCGAGAGTTCCAGTGCATTGTTCCGGGTTAAAAACGGGCTTTTATGAGGGCCAAGATGTTTCGGATTAAAAAGGGGCTTTTATGAGGGCCAAGATGTTCCGGATTAAAAAGGGGGCCTTTATTAGGGCCAAGCGCTACACGGTGATCGAGGCGTGTGACGCTAAGCGTGGCTGTCCGACGGGGCGAGGCGCGCTAATGGACGGCCGTATGGAAGGTCCAGGCCGGGAAAAACCCAGAGGCCCGCAATTGAAAAGGGACCGGTCATAAAGCGCGTCCCGAAAGAAAAGCTGCTCGGAAAGCACGGTGCGTAAACGATGCAGACAGCGCTGGGTTTTTTGGTCGGGACCGTTCGGACGATAGCTAATAAAATCGCTCGATGCGAACGTGCGGCAACGCACGACGACGGTATTAACAGATCGAAGCGTCTTTCCAGAAACTTGCTTCCCCGAAAATGGCGATGAGCATAGCGGCTCAAAAGTGCGATATGCAATGTGCGGGTTTGCGTGCTACACGAGGTATGTTACGTGTAGCGCGCCAGCGAATAGGACCTACGCAAATTCTGTAAGTGTAGGATGTGTGGGCTATGCGTGCGTGTATGGATGTAGGCATGAATAAGTCGGCCCGCAGAATTGAATGCTGAGGTAGGAACCTGTTCTCCCCGGAGCGCGCCCTCTCACATAGCACGGACGCAAGCCGATCGACTCGCGGACGCGGCGCCTAACAGCTCGTCGGCAACTCCACGAGCCTTGTTGACCTCACGAGGGAGCTAAGCTCCCGGTGCCCAATGCAGGTCCGCCTAATGCTCGGGAGTCCGACAAGGCTTTAGACCTCACGAGGGAGCAAAGGCTCCCGGTGCCAAATGTAGGTCATCTGATGGCGTCGCGATAGGGCACGAGTTCGAAGATGGCGTGTCGTTGCTCCGGTGGTGTCCGGAAGTCGTAGGGAGGGCGGCGTTGACTAGGGAGCGAGAGGGGGGGGGGTCAAGCAACGAGATTCTTAGCACGAAGCTACGACCACCCCCGCGCAGTCCTCCAAGCAGGACAAGGAGGGAGAAACGACCCTGTAGAGGGGGAAGAGCAGGGCCCAGCTCGGCGGAAAATACTAACGGACGGACACTTCATTCGCAGCTCTCGTCACGAGCAGTAGAGAGATAACCTAGGTTAAGGCAACACTGCGAAGACAACTTTGTAAACTTGTATCGAGACTTATTATATACCGAAATAAATTTTATATATATATATATATATATATATATATATATATATATATATATATATATATATATATATATATATATATGTATATATATACACACACACGTAGTTTGGCTTGAACTTGGAGTCCCTATATATATATATATATATATATATATATATATATATATATATATATATATATATATATATATATATATATATATATATATAATATATATATATATATATATATATATATATATATATATATATATATATATATATATATATATATATATATATATATATATATATATATATACACGGACTCCAAGTTCAAGCCAAACTACACACACACATCATCCTTCCGTTCCTAACCCGAACATGCATTTTATAACAGATGGTTTGATGCTTAAACTTTCAAATAGAATTTTAACTTTACGATTTGCATTCATATTTTTAACATTTAAGTGCATAAGTAAATAATTTTTATTACTAATCAATTTGTTAAAATTATCAATACTATTAAAAGTTCTCTCTTTTTGAATTGAATCTTCACTGTGTCTAAATATTCAAAAGTAGTCATTTTATTTATTTAAATTTTAACCGCTTTTAAGTCTTGATCCTTTCTGGTTTGACTGAATTTGTGTAGAGAACGGCGGTTGTCTCGTTGCAGAATTCCGTCAACCTTGTTATTGAGTTGTTCCAGCTTTCATTTGATCTTGATCTTTCTTGTTGATTCCGATTTTCCATTGACGTTGATTCTGTTGTGGTTGTTGATAAGTTACTATCCTTGTATGATAAACTGGGATCACCGACGGTAAGGATTCACGGCACAAAGATACCTAAAGTATACTTTCTATAATAGTAGAAGCGTCTGTGTGTGTGTCTATATATATATATATATATATATATATATATATATATATATATATATATATATAATATTTTTAATAGGGTTATTTCTTTTACTATTAGTTTCTATTTTTCTAATCTCGTTCTTTTGATACTCGTGCTTTTTGTTTCTGTTAAACACACTCACTTGCTTTCTTATTTCATAGTACCCTTCTATGGCCCTATCGCTTCCATTGTGGACGCTGTCTAATTTAGCCTTTTTGCGCCTTTTAAACCAGAGTTCGTCATCTACCTCCGTCGGTGTATCTGTTTCCTGAAGCCCGTTACTTATTTCTACTAGATACTTCATTCGCTCTGTCCTGTTTTGAAGCTTTTCTATATCGAAGGTTTTTACTTTGCTGATTTTGCGTGGCTCCATCCGGCGATGTCCACGTTGCTTTGTGTATATCCTTGTGCTTAAAGCACATAGTCTTTACTATAAAACTTTTTCCCGCCGCGAAATCTATGACTCTAATACCGTTATCATTGCTAGTTTTGAACAGACTTTCCTTGCCTATTGTGACCCTAAATATTTTCAACAATTTCCTCTTTCCCTATTTTAGTGTTGAAATCCCCTATTACTATTTTGGTGTCATAAGACGCGAATTGGTCGATTAATTACTCCAAAGCTTCGTAATAAAGATCCTTGACCTCTTCCTCTTTGTCCTCCGTAGGACAGTGTACATTAATAACTACGTAATTATACCACGTTCCTTCGATGATGATATACGAAAGTCTGTCATTTACGAATTTGAAATCTTTAATAGAGTGTATGATTCTTTTGTTAACCAGAAATCCGGTCCCTAGGGAATGCCCGCTCGCGTCCCCGTACATAAAGGTAAATTTACCGGATCCTAATATCGCGCTATCTTTCCACCGAGTTTTTTGTACTGCTACTAAATCTAAATCATACCTCTCAGTTTCTTTTAAGATTTCCCGGAACGCGCCCGCTCTGTTTAAACTGCGTACATTCCATGTTCCCACCTTTAACTCCCTTTTGGTTTTGATTTGGGTTTTTTTTTTTTTTGAACTATGATAGTAAGTTTAACCCGCATTGTTTGGATCCTGTTCCGATCGCTGGTGAGCCCACCGTTCTAGAAGTGATAACCCCAATACCTCTCTAGAACTAAGTATGAGAGCTTTCCAACATTGACGAGGACAGTGTTAACTCGTCGTCAGACACACTACGGCTTCATTCTTGAATCCTAACGCCCCCCTGAAAGGCAGCGCGCCTTTGCTGGCTTCGTTACCGCGTAAGACCAGGTGAAGAATCACTCTACACATCCCCTTTCGGGCCAGTAGTCATCGCTCCGGCATCCTCCTCGGCAGCAGGATTTTTGCCCATTATTGTAATCTGTGATGAAAGAGATAGATTATAGACATAGTGAGGTAGAAAGAGAAAGTAAGATAGGAGATATTGTTGAGTGTTTGTTGCTGTCGTGGTGTTTGCGTAGTGTTTCTAGATGAATGCGTTTGCCAGTGTGGGCTCATCACACCCACGCCCGGGCCCATCTGCTGTCCGCGACTGCTTATTCAATTTATTCGTAGCTAACCTCTTTCTTAGGGGCCGTTTCTCTATGCCTTTACCTGCCCCGAAAGGAGATGTGTAGAGTGATTCTTCACCTGGTCTTACGCGGTAACTATGCCAGCAAAGGCGCGCTGCCTTTCATGGGGGCGTTAGGATGCAAGAATGAAGCCGTAGTGTGTCTGACGACGAGTTGACACTGTCCTTGTCAAAGTCGGAAAGCTCTCATACTTAGTTCTAGAGAGATATCGGGGTTATCACTTCTAGAACGGTGGACTCACCAGCGATCGGAACAGGATCCAAAACATGCGGGTTTAACTTACTATCATAGCTCAAAAAAAATAAATAAATAAATAAATAACCAAATCAAAACCAAAAGGGAGTTAAAGGTGGGAACATGGAATGTACGCAGTTTAAACAGAGCGGGCGCGTTCCGGGAAATCTTAAAAGAAACTGAGAGGTATGATTTAGATTTAGTAGCAGTACAAAAAACTCGGTGGAAAGATAGCGCGATATTAGGATCCGGTAAATTTACCTTTATGTACGGGGACGCGAGCGGGCATTCCCTAGGGACCGGATTTCTAGTTAACAAAAGAATCATACACTCTATTAAAGATTTCAAATTCGTAAATGACAGACTTTCGTATATCATCATCGAAGGAGCGTGGTATAATTACGTAGTTATTAATGTACACTGTCCTACGGAGGATAAAGAGAAAGAGGTATTTCAAATGCCAAAATTACGTATTTCAAATGCCAAAAAAAAAACTAAAAGTCTAATTAACTTTTTCTTTCGGTAGAATGATTAATTAAACTTAACAGAATGGCGCTGTGCTATTTATATTGATAGAATTAAAATAATAAAAAGTTTATTGGTACTACTTAGTTTTAAGGTTACCGCTGAGATCGCACTAAGATCGTATAAACAATCATTCGTATTTCAAAACTTGTTAAAAAACTAAAAGTCCAATTGACAATTTCTTTCGATAAAATGATTCTTTGAATAAAACACTATTGCACTCTGGTCTTAATTTTTCATTGCACGCTTTATTTAAAAGGTTTCATGGACCAGAAAAACAGTGTTTTTTAGCTCCCTCATCCGCAGATAAATTGGGCATAGTGGGGGATAACGGTGAAACGGTGGCAAGAAACGCGAAAATTCTCATAAATGCGGCTGAGAACACGGGGCTAGAAGTGAGCGAATCGAAAATGAAATATATGACCATGGATAAACTGGGCATTTGCGAAGGAGAGAGTAATCTTAGAGTCGGAAATTTACTTTCAAAAAGGTTATCGAATTCAGATATTTAGGCACAACTATAAATGATCGAAACGAAATTAAAGCCGAGATTAATAAGAGACTTAGATAAGCAGGGCACGTGGCAAGAATGGGAGACGATCGCACGGCAGCACATATAATGAAAGGAACGCCAAATGCATCGCGACCTCTAGGTAGACCCAGACGCAGGTGGGAGGACAACGTAAAAACGAACTTAACTGAAATCGGCCAGGTGGGCTCGGAATGGATGGAGTTGAAACAAAATAGGAATACTTGGAAAGCTTGCGTAGATAAGGCAAAGAACTTTCGAGTATGAAATGCCATTAAAAAAAAAATTGTTTGCGAATACTTGGTCATATTGTTAACATCTATTATTAGAAACGGTCAGAATTCGAATTATTGCTATCTCTTTCTCGAACATACAGTACAATTCTTTTTTAAGAATTAAGAATTGTTAATCTTAGATTAATCTTGAATTATACAGTATTTCACTAATTGGTATTATAACACTTGCTTCAATTGTATTATCCGATGAATTGCAGCCTTGATATGCAATCATCTCCTTAACACAGAAATTATCTTCCATAATTTTTGTTAAAAATGCATTAATTTCAACATAGAAGAAAATTTCATCGTTCCTTTTATCGTCATACTGAAGTAATATAATTGATCTGGATTTATATAAATTTCGGAAGTTAGTTTTTGACAAAAATGTTACTATTGAGTTTATTATATTTGTTTTATGGAGCATAAATTGCACGATAACCCTGCAATATTTACGACAACTTCATGTATTTTTGTAGTTAAAACTTAATACCTTAAGTATAAACGCCAAAGTTGAAAATCTGCAAGTAGATAGCTTAAAACCTACATTCTAAACTTTACAAAAGATTAAAAGCTAAACGTTTAAGAGATTCATTTATAGGTTTTAAATTTTACGTGATTTAATTGCCCGATTTCAATCTTTTTAAAAAGATTAAAATGCATTATAAATTAATCTCTTAGGAGTTAAATGTTTAGCTTTCAATCTATTGCAACTTTAAAATGTAGGTTTTAAACTTTCTACTTCCGGATATTTAACTTTAACGTTTACAGAATACTATCACATGCTGATGTAATTCCTCTTAATCCCTTTGACGTTTTGGCTATCAATGTCGCCCTCTGCAGGGAAACTGTCAAAGTTCGGATTAATTCAATAAATACATAAAAGGCTATACGATATTTTACAATAAGCAAATAGCCGATATAGGAGGTGCGTGTATACAGTATTTACATGTTGTGTGTCTTCTATTTTGTTTATTCTGTTATCCTGTAAGAGTATTTGCAGCATTTCAGATATTAGTCGTTTATTTAAGTATGGCTCTCTGTCTTTAATGTCAACATTTTTTAAGTTAAAAGTGTGATTTTGGTTTTTTGTGTAGTCATAGATAACATTTTTGGTCGACTTTTTATGTTCGTTTACACACACACACACACACATACACACACAAATGCCCGGGGATACCGATATCCTGTATGTGGCGCATCCCCGGAGTAGCGGATAGGGGAATGCTCATCGGCACGTTGAGGTCTCCAATAAATAAAGGATAAATCAAACATAGATAGTAAGTTAATAACGTTATTACTCCAACCGGGTCAAGCCACGGAGCCCAGTCCCGCCGTCGATTACGATCAGGTGAAAGCCGCAGTGGTCGGCGATAGCCCCATAAAGATTATGGAGGGGGGGGCAAACTCACTTAGAAGCCGCAGAGGTTTGTCTCCTGACTCCTGCTGCATGTAGGGACGTAGGTGATATGAAAATGGAGGTTGATGCAGACAGAGGAATTCACACTTAGACCGCCTTGGCAGCAGAATCGAGGAATTGATGGACTATGTCAAGGACAGGCACAATGTGCACAAACTAATTAAAGATCTTGCCCGAATCATAAAAGCAAGCTATTGGGATCTCTGCATGGCAGATGATAACTTACAGTAATGCCAACGCCCGGGAACTCAGGGGGGGGGGGGCGAATTCCAGATAAGCTGAAGTCTTAGATCTCAGAAAACGGGTACAACAAAGAAAGCCCTAACTACTCCACAGGATAGAAATGGAGGAAATAAAGGAGCGGATAATCAACCTAAGAAGGCAGCGTGGCAGGAAATCGTCACAAGAAAGTCGAAGAAAGTAGAGAAAAGGCAAGCAAACAGGATAAAAGTGTCCCTGGCGTTACAAATCAGAATAGGACCAAGAAGGATGGACCGAAGCAGACAAGACCTCCCAAACACGATGCTTTAAGGTAGTTCACCGGAATATTTATTTTCTTAGGATATCGCTCAAACTTTGTTAACATATTCAATTAAGTGTCCTCTACAACGTGGTATTTGTTTTTACCCCCAAAGCGACATTATTTTTAGAGATATTGAACCTTGAAATTTTGTATTTTAACATAGGAAGCCTATACCGAGTCCGAATTTTGAGGACGTTTAGTTTAATTGCGAAGCGAGTTTGGATAGGGCAAACGGGGCTTTTTTCAAGATACAACAATTCAAAGTTTTCATCCCATGCTATCAGTATATCTATAGGTGCGCAGTGTTTCTCCCTGTTACAAGTTTTAAGAGTATTTTATACTCTAAACAATTTATATCACCATTCTAATGTTTGATACTATGAATTATAAGGTTTTGGCATTAGATAACACTGTATAATATCTTAAAAAAGGAATTTTCTAATAAAAACCGTAATTGAGCACCACTGCAGCTGGTGAACTACCTTAATCATCAAGACTGCAGAAGGAAAGAGCTATGCAGAAATTTTGTCAAAAATGAAAGCGGCTCCGTCACTTAACACGCTGGGGAACAGTGTAAATAAAATATGCAGAACAGTTGCGGGAGATCTTCTGATAGAGCTTAAACGCACAAGAGAAGTCAAAACCTCGGACTTCCAAGAAGCAGTTAAAGCAGTACTAGTGGAAGGCGCCACAATAAAAGCACTCCAACAAGAAGAAACCATTGAAGTAAGAGATCTGGACATGCTTACATCAAAAAGGAGGTACTAGAAGCACTACAGAAGAAAATTGGCGAGGAGAACATCATAGAAGACTCTACAATAAGATCTCTGCGAAAGACGTACGGTGACACGCAGATTGCAGTGATTCGGGTACCAGCTCAGATAGCAGCTAAGATTACTAAGCTACAGAAGATAAGAATAGGATGGATCAACTGTAGGATCCGGGTGGGTTACCGCAAAAACAGGCCACTTAGGTGTAATAAATGCCTAGGTTTTGGCCATATCGGCAGCAACTGTACAGTAACTGAAGATATAAGTAAGCTTTGCTTTAAATGTGGAAAAGATGGGCACAAAGCAAAGGAGTGTAATAACCAACCCAGCTGTGTACTCTGCAAAAGAGGCACAGGTGGGAAGAGTGACCACGCAGTTAGTAGCTATGCATGCCCAGTTTACTGAGCTGCAGTATAAGCCACTGACAGTCGAAGACAATGAAAATAGTGCAGTTGAATATAAATCACTGCGCGACTACACAGGACCTACTGAGCCAGTATGTCCGTGAGACAGAGATCGACATAGCCATCGTCTGTGAATAATACAGAGACCTGGACAGACCATCGTGGAATATAGACATATAAAAATGACAAGACGTAATGAAGGATTCGTACGCGTTAAGGTCGCAGGCGTACACATTTACAGCTGCTATGCTTCTTCTAACGCGTCGATAGAACGATTCAGACGACTGTTGGACCGGCTAGTACAGGATGCTGTAGGAAGAAAACTGGTACTTATAGCAGGCGATTTCAATGCCTGGGCAGTAGAGTGGGACAGCCAAAGGACGAACGAAAGAAGACGAGCGCTATTGGAAGCATTCGCCCTCCTTGACTTGGTCTTCGTTAACTATGGATGTTCTTACACATTTTAAAGAGGAGACGCAGGGTCCATTATAGATTTCACGTTTGTTAGCAGCTGCTTGATCGGCTTAGTTAGCTCGTGGACGGTGAGCGATTACTACACAAATAGTGACCAGCAAGCGATAATAATGGAGATAGGAATATCAAAACGAAGATCCAACGGGAAGGCAACAACGAAAATAGTTGGTTGGAAAACGAAGGACTATGATAAGGAGACATTTCTGCTGGCTCTAGAAGAAATACAGCTGTTTGGATCTGCAAATGATAAGGTTGAGCAGGTCATAGGAAATATTATTCGAGCCTGCGACGCAACGAGGCCGAGGAGGGCTCCTAATAATAGACAACCGCCAGTATACTGGTGGGATAAAGAAATTGACGCTGCTCGCAGCAAGTGTCATCAAACCAGAAGACGAGAACAGCGGGTCCAGAAGAAATACTACAAGACTGGTTGAGGTAGAGAAGTAGTAGACGCCCGAAACAAAGAAATGAAGGATGCTAAACGGATACTCAAGAAAAAAATCTGAGAAAATAAACTACGGTGCCTTTAAGACTTACAGGACGAGGTTGAGCTGCATCCCTGGGGGCGAGCGTACCAAGTAGTAATAAAGAAGATAAAGAGAGGTTATATTCCCTCTCCTAAAAGCCCGGAATTGCTGGACCGTATTCTGACTACGCTGTTTCCCCTTCAACTGGGAGTAACAGCTATTCCCGAAGCGGAGGCAAATGACAAAATCATTACAACAACCACCACAGAAAAATAACGGGCTGCATGCAAAAAAATTGGAAACAACCAGGTCTGGATGGCATACCCAATATTGCATTGAAAGAACCTATATAGGCACGTGCCGATGTCTTTGTGGAACTGTACAATTCATGTCTCGAAGAAGGGACGTTTCCTAAGAACTGGAAAAAGCAACGCCCGGAACTACTACTAAAAGGAGATAAGCCACCTGGAGAAGCTGTCTCATACAGACCACTTTGCATGCTCGACACCTCGGGCAAGATTTTAGAGCGCATAATCGGCGTTAGAATGTAGCAAGTCATTGAAGAATCAGGCGGACTAGCGGAATATTAATACGGCTTTAGGAAAAAACGCTCCACTCTGGACGCCGCACAGTGGGATTTATTAGTATATTTATGGACAAAATTCTTGTTACAAGCGAATTTTGATCTAATCGTATCAATTTTTTTCTCAACTTTTTATCACTTATACTTTAAGCACGAAGTGCGAATCATCCGAACCCCTTAATAACGGCAAGTCATTGAACGCCTAATCGCGCATTCCACGTATTTGCACTCTGCGCATATTCTTAGACATTATTAATAATTCAATAGCAGTATAAAATATTTGAAAAGCAAAACTTTTTTCGTGTGAATATTTTATATTATACTGAAAATGCAATTTTTACGTAACTGGACTTATTAAATAAATAGAAATATTGAACTCGCTTATGGTAATTGATTTTTCAACGTTTTCAATGTATTACAATGACTTGCCGTTATTAAGGGGTTCGGATGATTGAAATTTCCGCACTTCGTGCTTAAAGTACAAGTGATAACAAGTATTTGAAAAAAAAAATCGCTTGTAACAAGAATTTTGTCCATAAATATACCAAAAAAATCCCACTGTGCGCCGTAAGCTTAGTAGTCGACACCGCTAGAACCGCAATAGAAGGGAAGAGATGGAAAGGAGGAGCCAAGAAGTATTGTGCTATTGTTGTACTGGATGTTAAAAATGCGTTTAACTCAGCCAGTTGGGGCAAGATACACAAGGCACAACGGAAAAAAGAGGTACCCGCATATATCAGAAGGATTATGTCTGACTACCTGTAAGACAGAATCCTTTTGTATGACACAGAAAACGGCACGAAAACCTATAAAGTAACCATAATGTGGAACATCATGTACGATGAAGTACTTACCCTGTCGAGAAAAATCACGTAATTTATCACAGGATCTATCACGTGATAGATCACTTGAATTCTCACGTCATAAATCACCTTCAAAATCACGTCAGAAATCACTCATCAAATTAAAGTATTTATTTTAATTAAAATAAATTAAATTATTTCATTTTCACTAAACAATAATGAAAAATACATTTGTTGCTAATTCAAATAAATTGACCGTAAAAAAATGAAAAAAAACTTTGTCCTTACCCAGGATTGAACCCTGGTCTTTAACATCAAAATCCTTTATCTTACTGCCTGAGCTATTCGTGCTGTTGAGTAAGCCTTGAAATTCTATGTTACCTTTACCTAAAAATTCTAACTTTGTACAGTACATATGTATACTTTAAGATAAAAATTTAAAAGATCTAAAATATTTGTGAAGTTAAGATTGATATTTATAATCTAAATTTGTACTACGAAATAATATATATTATTTAGTATAGAAGAATCACTACAATTTATAAGGATTAAAACACAAAAAAAAACGTATGTTTACTTGATAAATTAATTTTTTTTTATTATGTAATAAATTGTTTTCTTTATTTTATCAAATAACAGCAGATAGTCTATACACGTAAATGATATATTACTAAGATTCATATATGATCTGCAAGTTATCAATTATGTTATACGGTGCCCCAATATGGGCGGACGCTATGTTGGTGAAGTCCTATGCACGAAAGCTGTCAAAAGTTTGTAGGAGAAGTGCATTGCGGGTCACTTCTGCCTACCGAACAGTATCAAAAGATGCAGTGTGCGTTATTTCAAGTATGCCGCCTATTGACCTTCTAGCAACAGAATGGAAGAATATATACGAAGAAAGCCGGTGTGGTGACAATACTTAAAAGAAAGTTTGGAAATCCGCGAAGGAACGCCATAGCTGAGTGAAGGTGTCGTCTGGACCCATAGACGACACGGAGAAGTGATTTACTCCCTTACGCAGTTTTTGAGCGGACATGGATGCTTTCGAGCCTACCTACACCGCTTCAAAATAGAGGAAAATCCAAATTGCCCAGTATGTTTGGAAGCAAACGAAGATGCGGACCATGTCTTCTGTGACTGTTCGCGATACGAAATAGAACGAGAAGAACTCGAGTGTTTCCTTCAGACTAGGGTGACCTCTGAGTCAATGATGACAGCTATGATAGCGTCGAAGGATGGCTGGTGCGCAGTAAACAACTACGTAAGGACTATTATCAAGAAGGTTAGAAATGACGAAGAGAATAGAAGGGAAGAAGTAACTCAGTTGAGCCCAGACTCCCTCACCTGATGCAGAGGAACGTAGGTGTCGGGGTTGTGTCTGTCCAGAAAATGATCGATCGATGCTGCTCGAAGTAGACGACCAGACGATACTGCAGGAAGCAGACGGCTGGAAGCAGAATGAAAAAGATGGCAGGGCAATGCAGAATGAAGAAGACGAGTTTGGTCCTGAATCTTTAATTACCTTGGTGGATGGGGGAATTATGGAAATTTCAAACTTCAAAGGAGAAGCCAAACAGGCAAGTTAATGGGCCCCACAAAAGTTTTGTTCAACGATTGTACCTGTGGGGATCCGGTGTCGGAGGACCACTTGTGCAGAGCTCGCTCTGCCTACGCCATATAAAACACACACGAATACTTCTTTTTGTTTGACTTACATATGTAACAGAGCAGACATTGCACTTTAATTTATAGACAGTTATTTTCAATATTTTTGTCTTTTTTTATCTTTGCCTTTTATAATTATTGTCTTCATTTAGCTATTAATTTCGGAACAGTTTCAATGTTGTTTTGAGTGCTTGGCTAGTCTGTCCGTAAAAATCGTTAATATACGGTAGGCAAACAACGTTTCGTTTTCCTTAACTGCTCGTAAGTTGTTTCGGAAGAAAGACAATTTTTTTTTGTACATTTTTATTGATAAAAACGGTTGGATAACTATTGTCTTGCAGTAATCTTTTGATGTTACAATTTCTTTTTATTATGGAATTTTTCGTTAGACATTTTTATTGCCCTATTAACAAGATCGTGTACTATGGCATCTTTTTGTGGCATCAGACGTTGTGACATATAATTTAGGAATCTGCCAGAAAATGTTGGTTTTGTGTGCCAGTCAGTTATTAAATTGCTGGCATCTTTTATCAATAGGTTATCTAAGAAACTTATTGAGATATTAGTCTTGGTTTCATGTGTAAATTGTAGTCTATTGTTGTAAGAATTGAATATTTGTTTATCTTTTTATTACTTTGCACGATAGTTCATAGAAAATAGTAGCACCTGGAAAGGAATCACAGTTTTTAATGCTCACAAATTGGTGTTTGTGTTTCTTCACATTTATTTACTTCGTCAATTCGTGATTCTTGAGCATCGTAATGTTTCATTGATATTAATGCATTCAGTTTATTACAATTATCTCGAGAATTAATTGCTTGATCAGTAATCGTTTTGTTGAAGTCAGTCAGAATAGCCGTGTGTTGACTGAATAATCATGTTCCAGGATTATTTGGTATTCATAGCGTTATTAGTTGTATCTATGATTTTCTCTTTCACGGATGCATTGTTGTAGTTTTCATGATCTACATTCTCTAACGTTATATGTTTAGACTTTCTTAATGCAACTAGAGTTAAATGTAAAATTTGATTAGGTTCCTAATAATATTTTTTTTAGTTTTTTCCTTTTCCTCAGCACATATTTTTTGTATAGATATCGAAAGGATTCCAAGGTAATCTTCTACTAAGTCCATTGATTCTTCGCCGATTCAATGATTTTCTGCTTGAATGTTTGAGAGCGCAGAAAATTGTGTATTATCAACCAAGTCATTAAACGTTAGATACATTTTAGTATCTCGTTAAGTTGTAGAAGTAGTAGTTCCAAACAACTATTATCATTCCCATAGTCCCCGACAATGTGTTAAATAAGTAAAAATTAAAATGTTGATATTTTTTTCAACGTACCCAGGCCTTGAAAAAAATTTTTCAATCATTTTTAGACAAATATAAATCTACATGTTTAGTTCCATTGATATCTGAACGATATATAGTTAACGAAAGAACCACCTTATAACATGATTTATTATATTCATCTAATGTACATTCATTTAATACTTTAGCAGGAGTATCCAACAAAGAATATGAATATCCAGTGTTGAATTCTGACGGTGCCTGAATATTGTTTCTTAAACATTCATGTAAAAAAAGTTCATAAGGCCAATTTTATATTTCTCACTCATATGAATAGCAAAAGAGTTTTGTTGTATACTTCTATTGCGACAGCGTACAATAAAATATTGCTCGATGATTTAAGTATCGATACATTATGTAACAAATCAGATAGAGCAATTAAATAAGTCTTATATGTACAATATTTATTTAAATCACTCCACAAATCCAAGTACTCTGACAAAAAGAATATGGCTTATTACCGCGCGTTAAAAGTAACATTAAACTTATTAGTATGCAGATCATTTAAAATTTTAAACAGTTCGACCGTCTCTTTTTTATTTTATTTTATTTTTTTTTGTTTGTTAATCGTAAAACTATGTAGCGTTTTCTACTAATAGTCGAGGAAATAAAGAAATGGACTGTCGATTTTTTGAGCAGTAAGACAGATCGTAATGCGGCTTTTTGCTTTCGATTTGTCAGAGCGTCAGGAAATTGTGATGATGTGATTAATTACTTTTTTGCATTAATAAAATGCATTATTGCATATATAATATGCATTTCAAAATTGCATTCCTAGGAGACAATGAATAAAAAATTTACAACTTGGTAAATATTGATGGAAATGAGTCCAGTTTTGCTACTCTGCGGTTTTTGGGGTCACTGAACACGAATATGGCAACAGCAACGGCTTCCGAGGTACCTGCTGCCCAAAGTAGACAGTATGAATATCGCCTCCGAGAGTTTAACGGAAAATTGTAACATAGCGACTCGAAACTCGTTACTCGGGAGGTTATAGAGGTCGCGGAACACGAATATTGCGGCGGCAACGGCCTCTGATGTACCTGGTGCCCAGGGTCGATAGTACGAACGTCGTCTCCGAGAGTACAGGCTCCGCATAAAAATTATAAATTATATTTAAAACTAATTTTCGTGGAACAAAATTTTAGATTATACAAGAGCATCTTAGGCTTTCCCACTCCAAATACGAAGCTATGCGCCGCAGCTGACAGCTGCGCCACGAGCCAGCCAATAGCAGCAAGCAGCAAAAAAGCGGGGAGAGCGCGCAATACGCGCCTATATCTATATAGACCGATCGGCGAGCGCAGCGACGCAATTAAAATGACAGTAGGAGTAGAAAGCGAGAGGCGGCGCGGCGTGCGCATTATATTATAAGTGTGTAAATGATTTTTGTATATAGGTGTGAATGAGTGTGTGCAAGTATGAATGTGATTTTTCCGGCGGCTCGATTCCCGATCTCTCCGTGGCCTTTAAAAGGACCCACACAACCCGTACTAGCTCACTAGCCGAAGCGCAACTTAAGCGCCAGCGCAACTAAAGCGCCTAGTCCCTGCTCTTGAGCAAATTACCACTTGAGCAGGTGAAAGACTTAGAATATTTTCGAATATTTCTTGAACTTTCTGTATCTCAAATACTTATAAATTTGTCGAGTCAAAACTGATAACGCAACTAACGCGTATCAGTCGAAAACTTAAAATACTTTCAAATCATTTGTATACTTAGAAAAATCACGATCTAAAGCCAATAACGCAAAAGTTAAGCGTATTGTCTTACAAATATATTGTGTAATCAAAAACGAACATACAAAGTTCTCTGTTATAAAAAATATTGCAATTTACGTAATATTCTATTTGAAAAGACTAATAATTGATTGAAAATATATTTGGTTATTGAAATGAAATAAAAAATTTTTATTATTGAAATAACTTTCCACTACCTGGTATCCCGGAGCTCTCCCATACTATAAGAATAAATCAATATATAAAATCAAATCTTTATTTGTGATCTGCTGTCAAAATTCAGACGCAAATCAGTAAATGATCATTGTTCTTCTCAAAAATTAAAATCTTCTACGCGCACAAGACCAAGAAGAGTCGTGACCGTTTCAACATAGCGACTTGAAAGTTTGAACTGAAAGTTTGAACTGAAACTTAAACTCGGGAGTTTTTGAAGTCGCTGAACATGAAGGTTGCGACGGCAACGGTTTCCGAGGTACCTGTATTAAATATTATCCGAAAGGTGTATATTAAAACAATGTTTCGAAAAATAATTAATAAAAACTCTAAACATGTTGTAATATATTGCTTCCTCCTAGAGAAAGCTTTGTAATAGTACAATTTTGAGTTTCGTCAAAACATCTAGAATATACTTTTTGGTGTGTTAGAAGTTCTAATCAAGTTTCTAGAAAATGTCCGTGTCCGTGTGTGTGTGTGTGTTTTTTTTTTATGTGGCGTAGGCAGAGCAAGCACTGTACAAGTGGCCCTCTGACACCAGATCCCCACAGGTACTATCGTTGAACAATACTTTCGTGAGGCCCGTTAGCTAGCCTTTTTTTTGGCTTCTCCTTTGAAGTTTGACTTTTCCGTACATCCCCTATCCACCAAGGTGATTAAAGATTCAGGGCCAAACTTAGTCTTCTTTATTCTGCATCGTCCTACCGTCTGCTTCCTGCCGCATCGTCCGGTCGCCTACTTCGAGCAGCATCGACCAGCCATCCTCTGGATATCCTCAACCCCAACACCTACGTTTCTCTGCATCGGGTGAGGGAGTCTGGACTCAACTCAGTTACCTACGTTCCTCAGTATCGGTCTGAGAAGCACTTAGAGGTACTCACCCTAGCTCCTACGTTCCTCTGCATCGGGCAGGGGAGTGAGAGCTCAACTCTATGACCTACGTTCCTCTGCATCAGTCCGAGGAGCATTTTGTATCTATTACCTAGTCGCCTTCGTCTAGCAACAGTTTTACTCAGCTGTTTCGCCATGTTCTTCCTTCTATTCTCTTCGTCATTTCTAACCTTCTTGATAATAGTCCTTACGTAGTTGTTTACTGTGCACCAGCCATCTTTCGACGCTAGCATAGCTGTCATCATTGACTCAGGGGTCACCCTAGTCTGAAGGTACCGCTCAAGTCCCTCTCGTTCCATTTCGTATCACGAACAGTTGCAGAAGACATGTTCCGCATCTTCGTTTGTTTCCAAATATACTGGGCAATTTGGATTATCCTCTATCTTGAAGCGGTGTAGGTAGGCTCGAAAGCACCCATGTCCGCTCAAAAACTGTGTAAGGTAGTAATTCTCTTCTCTTTGTCGTCTATTGGTCCAGCCAACAATACACGGTATGAGGCGGTGCGTCCATCGCCCATTTCCACTGGAGTGTGTATGTATACCATAATATTTCTGGAACTACTCCGTCAATATCAAAAAAATTTGACATGCTTATCTGTTTTGGATTCTGAATTCGGGAAAAACAGTTATTTTTTATTTTCTCCACTATTTTTTTATGGCCATTTTTTGATTTTTGAAAAACACTTTTGCGTTTATTTGAATTATATCCCATTGTTACAAACAATTCATCTATAATGCATTTAAAAGAGAATAAAATTACCTACTTTTTCTCGTTTGGTCCTCGAGATCGACCGCTTTGTTCGGCAGATGAAATGAAAAAGGTGATTTTTTTTTTATTTCTTATCTCTGCAACTAAATATCATGACCTTGCGAAAAAAATTATGTCAATGGGTCACGTGTCAAAATATATCCCATTAAAATTTCAAGTGATTTGACTACTTATTTTTTCAGTAATAAATCGAAAACTGAAAAAAATCAGTGTTTTTTGTGCCTCGATTACGGACGTAAAAAGGCCTTATTGCACTTGAGATTTCTGGGAAAAAGTAAATATTTTATGTGTTTTGGCTAAGTTTATTGCATAGCTTTCAAACCCCTATGGTTCGTAAGATATCAAGGTTTCAATTTTTTTTTTTTTTAAATTTTTTGATTTTTCATATCTGTAAAACAATGTAGTTAAATGCTTTAAAATTTTATTTAGTGATCCACCATAAAAAAAGGCTATCTGCTGCTAAAATTTCAAACAATTTTGTCAAGGGGTTTTCAAGTAAAGAGCAATACATAAAAATCGTTTTCTCGAAAATTGCGCGAGCGACCTATCTAATGAATAGCCTGTTGTTTTAGTGGTTACGATGGTTAGGAACACATGTAAACATGCGTGAATTTGTGTGAAAAAAATCTGACGGCAGTGTTCGTATTCTATAATAAAAAAACACGGGGGTCTGCAAACTTTTGGACAATGAACCATCCAAAACTTATATATTAAATTATGTATCAAAAATTGCCTCATACATTAGCAGGCAGGTATACTGTATATTAAAACAATATTTAATTTTTTGGACCTATAAATTTAGTTGGAGGAAGCTACGTGCCAATGAATTGGCAGCGGTTTTTTATTTAGTGTCTCCTCGGAATACAATTTTAAAAGCATATTATTTATGCAATAATGCATTTTTAAAAAAGTAATTAATCACACTAGGTCACAAAATTTCCTGATGCTTTGACGAATTGAATGCATTGAATGCGTTTTACTGATCAAAAAATCGACAGTCAGGCCGTTTTTAGTGCTTCATTTCCTCGACGATAAGCCAAATTTTTTAACTTAGTTTTGATAGAATGCCTATTCTGTTGGAAATATATATACAAATTATGTTTAGCTATTTTGTCGAGCAACAAAACAGTATCATTTCATACATTATCTTTATCTTTTTTCAATTTGCCATTTTGATTTAAAATAGGCAAATCTTCCAAGGTTTTAAAAATATTCGGATTTGACTTTTACTTATTAGGGGTTTAGGATACTTGACTGATAATAACTATAAACAAGTAGGCTAAACATTGTAAATTAAATCCATTATCTTTAATAAAACTTCAGCTAACAATGTGAAAATGCTCTATAGAAAAAAACTATGAAATATTTTTTATTTTTTTATTAACCAGAGAAAAAAACATAACAAGTAAGTATTTACACTTTAAAATCCCGCAGAGATGATCGAAGTTATCTGTTCGCAGGTCTAGTTTACAACGAGTTAAAAGAAATATAACTTAAATATAAATAAATCTTATACACATTAAATTAAATAATTAAATCATATACACATTTCTTACATCTGTAGATTCAGTATTTTTTTGCCTTTATTGTAATATAACAAAATTGTAAAACTTCAATAATTAGATTTTATCCAGGCTTTAATGATTATCTTTTGAGAGTGTTTATCAATATTTAACACTTTCAGTTTAATCGAAAGTGCATCCAAAGTTGCGATAGCTTTATAATACTTCAAGTATAATAATACTTCTATTTCTAGTAACACTATCTAACGCTAGGTATTTCTCTTTGAAATCATAGTAATGTAGTTTCAGAGCTTTGAAAGTAAACAGCTGCTGTAACATAGCTCATAATACTATACCATGGAAAAAAGCATAGTATACCATTATAAATGTGTTTATAGGCAGCAATTGTATAAAAAGCATACACTACGTATTTTGTTTTACCTATTATATGTTGCATGTTAGATTTTTATCAAGAATCTTAGCATTTATTGAGATAATACACTTCTAATGCTGATGCCAAATATCATGCAAACACATTTACTACATTACTTGTTTACTGCCACTCACTCCGATATCACACGCAAGAAATGATTGATAATAATATGGGTCTCGATCCAATTATCGCCGATGGCTATTATAGTAGTGTCATCAACATACGATATTATGCCTCCTGCGGAATCTCCTTTAAGATATAATTTATATATAGTATAAGAAGTAGCTGTCCTAAGATCGTTCCTTGTGGAACACTTGTGTTTACTAATATGCTATCGCTATTATTACTATCTATTTTGACTACTTGATGTCTGTAATTTAGATAGCTTAAAACAAGATCGAGTGCTTGACCCCTGTCTCAGATACGACGAGTTTGGCCAACAGTATATACTGTAGTCTACCGTATCAAGAGCTTTTGCCAGATCTAGAAAAGTTACTATTACTGGCTTACTCTTATCAACATTATCATGTAGTATATTAGTTATGTAGTTTAGTACATTTTTAGTTATAATCTTCCTCATGAAGCCAAATTGTTACTTTGAGATAATATTGCTTCTTTCTACAAAATCATGAATTCTATCATATATAATTCGCTCAAAGATATTTCTAACACTAGATATGAGAAAGATTGGTCAATAATTTGTGATTTTATATTTTTCGTCTGATTTGTAAATCGGCACTACTGCAGTACTCTTTAGAGCGTCCAGCCATATCGCTTCGTCAATACACATATTGAAAATATGGGTCAGGGGTCCTGCTGTTATTCATATAGTAATTTGAAGGTCTTAGCATTTATCTTATCAATTTCCCCATTTTTTAATTTTAGGGTATTAATTATAATATTTCAGTCGTATTTGTTGGATTTATGAAAATCGAAATAGGAATCATGCCAGGTATCTTGAGTTCGGCGTTTACAGGATTAACAATATTTGCACTTAGATTTCTACCTATTTCACAAAAAAATGTATTCATATTTTTTGCTATTTCAACTTTATCCGTAATATTTTTATCGTTTATATGTATGTAATTTATGGCATCATTAGGTTTTTTTATTTTCCCGATTTTCGTAATTATTATTTTCCAAAGTTTTTTTTGGGTTATATTCTAGTGTTTTGCACTAGGTTTAATTCATATTTTATTTTAGCAGCGGTAATTACTTTCTCTAAAATTTTGTCATAGGTTTATACCGTGATTTTAGTTGTTCATTCTGCACATCTAATTGCCATAAATTATACAAACATTTTTTAGCTTCGCACGACCTTATTATTTTTGTTTTTTGTTTTTGCCAGTTCTATACATTTTAATCTTGTTTAAAAATTTATCTATAGCTAAATTAGGATCAGTCGTCGACATAATTTCACTCCAGTTCCTAGATTCAGTAGTAATTTTTTTTTTTTGTAATTCAAGAAGGCATATAGTTTGGTAGCTACTGTTTTAAATTTATTAATAGCAATTAAAATCGGATAATGGTCAGTTATATCAAGTTTACGCTTGTACGTAGTTGTGTTTAGGTTGAGATTTTATGAAAATATTGTTGATACATGATATCTTAGCTCTTCAAAGAGGTGCCTTAGTAATACCAATAACATCAGGAATATGACCTTTATCAAAAAAATTGCAGACAAAATTTTGGCTATAGTGATCACAAACTAGCAGATTAATATTAAAATCACCTATCACGAAGTGATTATTTACATTTTCTTTTTAATTAGATACTTATATAAAACTAGCAAAAACTTAGTTTCTGGTAACCTGTGAGATCTATACAAAGTCGATATTTCAAGATTGCTTTTATCAATTTTACTCAATCAATTAATAATTTTGATGTATTTATTATTTCAATCCCCCTGATTCCATAACTTTGGTGCTTTGGACTAGAATATTTATGACAAAACAATGAATTTATCATTCTTCTTACTTTCATCATAGTATGAAATATGAAATAATAAAAGTTTTTGTGGCTTGATATTCGCTAAATATGATTTTAAAAAAATACTATAATGTTAGTATAAAAACACCTTTCTTCAACTTATATATACGTCTAGTCAGGAAAAAACTTCACAAAAGATTCACAAAATAGTAGAAAACAGGCTCAATAGTCTCTTCAAAGACGATAGAAAAGTATGTAAAATAGCAACCAGCTGAATGTATTCCTCCGTAGACTGAAAAAAATAACAAAAATGAACTGTCTTTAAAGAATAGTCGGCTTCAATTAATTCACAGAAGAAATATTACAAGCCATAGCATATGAAGTAATTAATAAAAAAATAGTTGATAGTAATATGACTTACCTGTTCCTACAAGTTTCCGTTAATTAAAGCAGACCACCTGGATAGAGTAGTGCCTTGAAACAGAGTGCTAATTAAGTAAAATTCAGCGTACGCGATGAGATGCAACCATGAGATGAGCAGTAGATCAAGCTCTACTTGAGCTACGATAACGTGAACATACATCTGTCAGCCAAGATCCACAGTTAAGATCTATAAAAAGTTATGATAAAAGTTATTACAGACCCTGTAAGCACTTAAAAAGTATCTCTGAAGGTCATCAAAGACAATACTGTAAAACTACAAAAAAGAACAAAAAGGAGAGCTTTTTACGAAGTTGACTATAATGTGCGAATTTACAGTTTGAAATATAAAAGCTTAGTCAGTCACTCAATTTCATAAGTTTGTAAGATACTTTGTAATGGATTTACTTTAGAGATCAGATAGAATTTAAGTTTCTACTGCGAGAAGCTTTATTGCAGTAAGTTTATCCCTCAGAGTTTGATACCAAGTGGTTCAGTTCTGCGGTGAAGTATAAACAGAAAACGTGTCGGTAATGTTCGCCTGGCAAATGATCTGTGGAAAAGACATAATAAGGTTTAATAATAAATTGGTAGAAGCAAATTTTATTGCTATTATTCGGTTATTTGGTAAAAAAAGGTTTTCTAGGTATTTATGGTTAAACGACTTTGTAAAAATCTGAATGAAAAAAGTAAAATTAGGACTAATTTTGAAAATGTAAAAGCCATGTTCAAAATAAATGCACGTTTTTAAGATATTTTATTGAAATCATGTTAAATAAAAAACTGATCATGATGTATCAGACAACCTACTCTTATTGTTAAATAATTCTTGAAAATTTAACAATAAGAACGATAACAAAAGTATTGCGATTCCAAAAAATAAAAAAAGAGTCAGCAATAAGAACAGTTTTTAGAAAAACAATAGTTGTTTTTAATGCATTACCAAACGATTTAAAATCGATTGATATTAAAAATTTGCCGAAACGAAAAGAATTAAAAACTGGATCAAGATGATCAAGATGATCAAGATCAACTGCCAAATCAGTTCTACATAGAAGATATTGTTAATTGTTAATTAGTTATAAGTACTTTGGTATATAAGTTTACAAATTTTTATTTTATACATTTTTTCATTTTTTGTATACCCATCCCTCCGATCAGGTAACTGCTTTTACCTTTACGGAATTGCGAGTATTATATATACACTATAATACTCTGTAAATTTTGTCTGGTTAAATAAATAATAAGAAGAACAAAACAAGCTTTAGTTTCCTAGAAATCGTCTAAATAAACTATCGAAAGATATTCGTAGCATATTAACAATTACTAAATGACGTATGGACTTGCTATTAAAGATCGGATAGATCAATTAATTAACTTATTTTAATTCAAAATTTAAAAATGTATTTCGCTCATTTTCTCACGTATTTTTGGAATGTAAGGCATGCAAGAAAGAATACTTTGAAATCTTGACTAAATCGAATGCTTGCTTTATCAGTACATAATCATCGATAAAACAGATTCAAGTGTTAAACAGTAAGTTAAGGGTATTTTACACTGCGCTAGATTTGAATATAATAAAGAAGTAAAAAATAAATAAAATCGAAATAACACTTTTTTAAGAAAAATTTGAAAATTTTTAAAACTTACCGTTAATACTTGAAATAAAGTTGACCCAATGATTTTTGGTTTTAAAAATAAACAATAAATCCATGAGCTTTTCTTACATGAGTACGCACGAAGAAAGAAAGTTTATTGTGTATCTGCAAAGTACGTGCTTTCTCAATATAAAATACGACTCACGACTCATAACAAATATGCTCTCCTAAAAACGCTGTGAAAATTTGAAAATTAATAAAATTTAAACAGAAATATCGATTAAAAATGCATATATTATCTGATTTTACCTTGTGAAGTAATTTATCGTTTGGAGTAATCATAACACTTCTTAAGAATTACGACATTTGCTTTTCCAACATGCCAATTGGAATTTTCTACTACTTTCTTAACACAAATAGGTATATTTTTAGGACCCCGAAGCCAGTATACCTAGGCATTGTAAAAGCAAAGTTTCTTGAAAATATTATTAATACTATTACAAAAATTTAATGTAAAAAAACAACTTTCTGGTAGCTGCTTGTTATAATGACTGCAAAAATCACAGTTCTGCGGAAGTAGAATTGAAGAAAGGTTAGGTCACTTACCTATCGTATTTACCAATACAACTTACTGATTGCAAGTACTATCTAGTACGGCATTAAATTAAATGAATGATATTGATGCGATAAGAACAATTGTGTGTGTGTGTGTGTATACACAGACACACACTCACACACAGATGGATATATTACTCCATGTCCCCTCTTGAGCTCGTGGATGCAGTCGACGAGTCAACGTTGCTGTTGCTCGGGAGCAGGCACTGGAGTCTGGACTCCACATTAAACGGAAACATAAGCGCGTGCCGTAGAGAGCCGATCCAATACAGCGAAATTATCTTTATTATTTATCTCAATAAATAATGACTTTAGGCATAAACCTTGAGAGTGCTGTTTGCACATAAAAAAGCTATGTATTTCCACTTTGATAAACATTTAATCAAATTTTTAAAAAACCGCTGCTAATTCCTCCAACAAAATGTAGTTTAAATAGATAAAATATTGTTCAAATATGCAGTATATTAATGATTTTTAAAATACTTTTAATCTTAATTATTTTACTGAAAGAGCACCCGTCACAATATCAAAACACATAATTTTCATAAAAAAATTTAAACCTTAATATTTTGAATAACATAGGGTTCTCATAACTCATGAAATCATGAATTTTCTTAAAACATTTTGAACTTTAGTTAGCGAGGTTTAACAAAAATAGTAATTTTCAGTTATACAGGGTATACAGGGTGAGAGACAAAGAATTTGAATCCTAATATAATTTAAACTAAACGGTTTTATAAGCTGCAAAAAGAACCTGGCCAAAGTGATTAAAAGATCGATATTTTCCCAAAATTTCAACCTCATTAAAGCATTTTTACTCTCGTAATCGTACGACATAAAAAACCCTTTTTTTTAGTTTTCAATTTTTAGCTCGAAAACTAGTCATCAAAATGGTTTAAAATTTTTACAGCACATAGATATTATCGTTTTTTATTGTCATAATATTTTTAATTTTTGAAACGATTGACAATTTAGTTTTGAAGATATTACAATTTTTTTAAATCACCTTTTTTATCATAAAAATTGAACGAAACAGTCAATCTGGAAAATCTTGCGGAAAAAAGTAGGCAATTTTATGCTCTTTAAGATACACTATTCCTGAATACATTGTATGAATCATATTATAAAAAAGGCAAAAATATTTTTTCAAAAATTGAAAAATAGCTATAATATGGCCATAAAATGGTCAGAATCATAAAAAATTGTTTTTCCCGAATTCAGAATCCTAAAACATATATGCATGTCAAATTTTATTACGATAGGTTGCGCGGTTCTATAATCATAATGGTATACGCACACACACACATCCGCACGGACTTTTCTAAAAACCCATGATTCGAACTCTAAACACCTCCAAATTTGTTTTTACGAAGTTTTAGCTAAACTGAATATTTTACTATTACAAAGCTTCCTCTAGGAGGAAGCAATATCCAATATCATTCGTAACTTGGGCTTTTTTTGCTACCTAAGTTACTATGCGATTCCTCGCTTGGGGCTTGGAAAGTAACCCGGTGGCGCCTGACGCTCCCCGCGAGCGTCAGAGACTCGCGACTCTTTGTTTCCCGGTGCGAGGTTTTGCGGGATGTTTGTGCTCGGCTAGTTGCAGCCCCGAGAACGGTAAAGAGAGGGCGGTTCGGGAGAATTGAAACACGTGGGTTATCAGAGGACACTTTATATTTTAATTAAACTCTTACAATTTCCAACTAAGATTCGCACAAATTATTGAGATAACCCGTGAACATAGACAACTTTGACAAGCAGATATCCGTAATGAAAGATACCCCGCGTGACTAGCACGCCTCAAGGCTCAAGGAACAACCAGATAATACACTCGATTAAGCGTTTCGTCTCACACTCACTCACACTCACTCACACACTTATGTTAAACGCAAATTCCGCAAACGCCGGATGACCTATCCTAAGATTACCCGACCACCTTACGCCTCGTGCGTCCAGGTGTCGGTGCCAAGTATTATGCTACGCTTTTGACTGAATCCTTAACTCTACGATTTAATCACTACGCGATGAAATAACCCGTACAATAGACAAGATAGTCCTTTCTTCGGGACGAAACACAAGATAGAGAGAAAGACAGCGATATGAAGGTAACTAGTGCACACGCGAGATAACCAAACCGTTCGCGAGACCGAAACGTGGAACTGCCGTTCACCCGCGGGACGGATTGGACCGGAGAAAAGGGAAACGATTCACTGACCTTAAAATCCTATCGAATGCGATGTTGAGCTGAAGCACCAGGGCGAAGTTGAAGTCGAGAACACGTCTATTCGGGAGCAGTTGATACAGGCGAGTGTCGGCTCGAGCGCTCGCGGCTCGCGGCCACCACTCTGCTCTCTCTCTAGCCGCCGCGCCGCACTCGCTCTCATTGGTCACCGCGCCGTGGCCCGACGGCCCGCTCGCTCGCAACTTGCCCGATTCTCGTACCGGATTCGTATTTAGCGAGCCAAAATATATAGGAATACATGTGTCATGTGACGGGATCAGATATATATATATTTTTTATGCCGGTGTAATAAAGTGGGCTAGATGTTAACTTTTCAATTAGAAAATAAACATTAAATATGATGTCCAATGATATGTCCTACTTCTGATTACATTTGTAATATTTTAAATTTTATACTCGTGATTCATCACAAGTATAAACTGAAATACACAATTACGTTTTTGGTATACATAAATCGGCTTACGATTTCAAAATGTCGAGAAATCAAGAAAGTCGATTTGAAATTATTGAAAAAGAAAATTCTGATGAATATGTATTCATTCCTGGTGAGGATTCAGGGGAGTCTGATAATGATGGATCAAATGATGAAGATGAACTTGATGAAAATGTAAATAACTTGTCTGTTCCATCCCCTTGTGTTTCTTACAGTAAAGTATTTGATGAATATGATAATACTCAAAAAAAATTGGAAAAAGATCATGAGTATGTTTGGAAAAAAGGAGAAAAGGTGTACAATCATTCTCTTAAGAATGAGATTTACTTTTCCGAAATAGACAAGAAAACAATTTTAAGTAGTTCTCCAGTGGAGATTTTTGAGTTCTTTTTTTCTCTAGAATTAAAAAACTATCTTATAGACGCTACAAAAGAGAATGGACATGAGTTGTCTCTAGTAGATTTGAATACTTTTGTAGGTATTATCATTTTCTCAACCTATAATAAGAGACCATCTCAACGAGACTATTGGTCAACTGATCCATTTTTAAAAAGTGATGTAGTTAGCAACTCCATGAGTAGAAATCGATTTGAGCAAATAAAACATTTTTTGAAATGTTCGCAGTTGAAGGACAAAAATGAATTGGACAAAGTTTGGCGTGTTCGAGCAATTACAGATATATTTAACAAAAACATAAAGAAGTTCGGCTATTTTTGCACAGCATTTTCTATCGATGAAATGATGGTAAAGTATTTTGGTAGATGTACTCTGAAACAATTTATTAGAGGAAAACCAACTCGATTTGGTATCAAGCTTTGGGCTCTATGTAGCGCTTTTGGTTACCTCTTTCATTTTGACATCTACTGCGGAAAACATGAAACAAATGATATTTTAACAAATTGTGCTTTAGGCAGTAGAGTAGTTATTCGAATGCTGGAAAATATGTTGAAATCATTATCTCCCCGTAAATTGGGACTGAATCATGTTTATTTCGATAATCTTTTTAGTAGTCCAGATTTACTGGTTCATCTAAAGAAAATTGGTATTCAAGCTACAGGGACAGTTAGAGAAAATCGGGTGAATGTAAAAAATGTCTTGGTCAAAAAAGCTCCTAAAGGGACTTTTGCTGTACAACATGACGAGACTAGTGGTCTAAATTTTATTACTGTACAAGATTCTAAGCCTGTTTCAATTCTGTCCACTGCAGCAGGTATCCAGCCCCATGGTACTGTAAAAAGATACAGTAAAACTGATAAACAGAAAATAGAAATACCATTTCCGAATGCTTTTAAAATGTATAACCAATTTATGGGCGGAGTTGACATCCACGATCAATACTGTAATAACATTTTACGAAATGTCCGATCCAAAAAATGGACGTGGTGTATTTTGATGCGAATAATTCAAGCATCTATTACTAATGCACTCATTCTGAGAAATACTGTTCGACATAATGAAAAATGTGGAATAAAAGAATTTGCCATAGAAATAAGCAAGCATTACTTGCAAAGGGCTTTATTGATAAAGCATGAGCTTGCAAAAGGAACTAAACGATCATATTGCTCGGAATGTAAAGTAAGAAGTTCTAAATGTTGTGAAAAATGCAATGAAAAATATTATTGTGAGCCATCTTTTAAAAAAAAACACTAGTAGTAGTTATCATCTTTGAGTATAAAGTTACTTCTTTTACTCCAAATAAAAAATCTAAATTAGAAATAAATAAAAAAATTAACAAAAAAACAACATAAAAAAAAACAAAAAAAAAAAAAAAAAAAAAACGAGGGTTTTCAATGAACGTTCACCTTCACGTGGTGAAACCCGGGCAACGTTACATTCAGCAGCGGCTAAGAACGTTCACCAATTTTTAATTCAATAAAGACTAACTTTACAAAAATAAGTTATGAAACAAAAAGTGCTTAGAATTGATCAAAGAACACGTGTGCATTTTTTCAGAATTTATTGAGCGACTTTTGGATTTTTCAAAAAATGGCGATATCCAAAAATATAAAAATCGCTCAAAAAATTCTGAAAAAATTCACACGTGTTCTTTGATCAATTCTAAGCACTTTTTGTTTCATAACTTATTTTCGTTAAGTCGATCCTAACCGAGAAAAAAAAAACACCAACCTTTTTGGAAAATTTTGGTGGAAAAGGGGTTGTTTCGATGGCCGCCATGTTTAATTTGGATATGGAACTATTTTACAATAAAGTTAACTTGTCATTGACCAAATCTACATGCGTTAGACACACGAGTGAGCCCTCTTTACGTTCGAAAATTTTGGTTAAACGAATTTTTTATCTCAAAAATTCATGTTTTTTTTCAAAAAATTGTTTATAACTTTTTAATAACAATATTTTTGACAATTTTGATACCGGATTCAGAAAGTACATGAAATTTTACGTTAGTAATGACTACTCAACTATTATTTGAACAATTTGAAGTAGATGCTGTACACGACTGAAAGTATTGTCAAAAGATGGTCACTTTGGGCGTTAATGGGTTAAGGAAAAATTAATCGCGTTTCACCAGCACCCTATTTAAACAAAAAAAAGAAATTTGCATAAAAATTTACATTTTCTGTTCTCTTATTTAGAAAAATTTTTTTTAGTCAATACAAAACATTAATTCATAGTTTTTGAGGTGACGAAAAAGAATCCATTGTTTAAATTGAGCTAAAAAATTGTACAATCCTCAATTTTAGGAATATTTTAATATATAAATGTTTTAGCTCTAATTTTCTATAATGATTATAGATAATATGTAATGATTATACAGATGGATACCAAAACTGCATTCCTGAATAGAAAGCTGAAATCAGAACTATTTATAAAACAACTTTCAGGTTACGGTGATAAAACCAAAAAAGTATATAAATAAGAATTAGCATGCCGCGAAAGCGTTTTGTGTGTAAGGCACGACTGCTAACGCTCGCCATGCCCACCGATGCTCGCGCTTCGCACTTACCATTAGAGCGTTTCCAACAAATATTTATCATGGTAAAAGTTGCGTTTTGAGAATATCTGCTTTGGCATTTAAATATTGATTTGGCTGTATCGGTCTTCCCAAGGCAGGTGGTGTAGTGAAAAGGAGAAAAAACTGATGTGAAAAATTGTTAATACATAATGTACGTACAGTGTAACAAAAACTTACAATTATGGAGAATTACTCATAGAATTACGTAGGTGACCAGTGTGTCTCTCTCAGCTGTTCGATTCTAATTCGCGCGAGTCGAGATTTTCGTCGTGTTTATATAGCGCGGAGCACCTGCCTCAGAAAGACCAATACAGCTAAATCAATATTTTGATTACAACCGAGGGATATCATCAGATAGAAGAAAACCCATTTTCTCTAAAAATACTTTTGCATTTAACATTTATATGTAAATCATAAAGCCTCAAAGTTTTTAGGAAATTTTCATATGGATTATGAGAGTGAGAGATACTTCAAAAAGCCACAGTCTTAATGCGTAAATAAAGATATTTTCGTGGTCTGCTTTTATTGGCACCTGAATTATAAAATAGATCTTTTACAGGTGCTCATGTATTCAGAATTGAGAAACCCATCATCGATGAGTTACGTAAAGCCAAAATTATGCTTCAATTGCAGTGACCAGTATATATTGTATATTAAACTATAGGATCATGATATAAATACTTATGATAATAATATAAATTCTTCTATGATTTCTCATATGGGACTTTGTTCAAAAATATCAAATAAGGATTTTCAGCCAAGAAGAGATTAAAAGACAATCTTACCATCTGAACATTTTTGTGAATCATTTTTTCGGGTATCCAATTCAAGATTTTTTGTGCCCATCCCACCATTAGTCCTTTGAGAAGTCACATCATTGTATTGGTGTTTCGACGAGGTTGATATTGTCTCACTTGAAATGTTAGCATCTATGCTTTCTTTTTCTATATTATCATCGATAAAACAATCATCTGGCTGATGTTCTACGTTTTTCTAAAATAATAACAAGCATAATTATTATTTTGTATTGTTATATAACATTTCTAGTAAGTTTAGAATTGTTGATTATTTCTATCAAGGTTTACATTCTGATTCACCTGAGAAACCAAAATATTTCAACGCCTATGGAAAAAAACATTCTAAATCAGAAAGCACTTTTAGAAAATAATTCTTATACTATGAGCACTCTGAAATGATTCTGATTCGCCGGCATCTTTATTTTTAGAACCTACATGTGAAATGTAAGTTAAATGTCGCTACGTTTAGAAGAAAAAAATAATAGTACACTATGCAACAAGGAAGTAAAGTCGTAGATTATTCTTGCGAGTGAGTTTACTGCCCGAGCAAAGCAAGGGTAGTAATCACCCGAGGAAATCAAGTAGCGTGGTAGCGCCACGAAGGCGAGTTTGAGAAGCAGATGAAGCCGCGGCGCCCGTGACACTATTTATTTCTACACTATCTCTACTTTTTTCTCCAGTGTGGTAGGACCATGAAGTTGGATTTCTAGCCTAAAAGTGGCAGGACCGTGAAGTTGGCCGCACAAGCTATTATGTGTAATACAGTTGGGTATCGCTTCATCAGATTTCTATAACTGATACAGTTGGGTATCGCTTTCCCACATATTTCTATAAGTTGCGCAGAGTAAATGTGTTTACATTGTCTGCTTGAATTTAAGGTTATGTTTTCAAACAGCTGCCGCACTGTCGCTGCACAAATATTCTGAGTATTCAGGGTTACTGCTGACGGGGCCCAGAAAGTTGATTTCGTGACTTTTTGTGCATACATGCGAATATCGTTTCGCGATAGCCGGTCAAGCTCGATGTCTAGGTGCCAAACGTCTTCGATGACGAGGCTGTCGATATATATTGCGCGCTGTAGATTTTTTTATCCACGTGTCAATATCGGCCATGAATGCGGTCTAGGGTGACCGATAACGGAGTCATTGCGCACTGTACTTCTTGGTGCAAAAATGTACAAAACAGTTGTTTACCGTCCAGGTATATGCGGTTGAATATGACGCGATCGAGGTAGTGCGTTCCATAGCTTTCATTGTCTAAGTGTAAAAACTGATTTTAGACATCAAAAGCTATGGAGCGTATCAACAAGACCCTGTCAGCGGCGACCTGATGCACCTGGATACCATACACGAGAGATATCGATATTCCCGTAATAAAAATTTCAGTGTGCACTACCCGAACCCCATCATCATATATTTTATTCTTAGAACAAATTTAAGGTACATACTTCAATAAGTTCTTTCAAAAAGACATGAAATCTCTTTAAAAAAACTTAACCAAAGCAAAAAGGTTAGGCGCGTTTGAGATTTTGCGTATCATCATAAATGATAATAATTATTTTTACTATGAAATTACAGATTAAAAAACAACTGAGATCAATTAAATTAAAACAAGTCAAGTTTACAATCATGTTATTTTATTTATAATACGACTAACAAAAAATCATTACAAACAACTCTCAAGATGCTTACTACGTAACTTGCCATGCCACTTACATTTTCAGATTTAGTAAAAATAAAGCAAATTCGTGGGAATAAAGTTCATTTGCGGAGATAAAAAAGGATAAAAACACTTTTCATATCACGTGCATCGAAAACGCGATTTTCGTCTACGAAAAAGTGGAGCGAAAGTAGAGTTTTTCAAGCCTGAGGCGAAAGGCCTTTTTCTCCACACCTGCACCGAAAGTGCAATTTTCTCCCTGGGCGCCTGGAGAGAAATTTTCATTTTCGGTTCTGGTGTGCAGAAAAATAGTATACACACCAAGGGAGGAAAATTGGACAGCGCATATCTCGTGTTTGCCACCCTCGCCTTCGGCTCGGGCGGCAATTTACGCGGGATATAGACTGTCCCTTTTTTTCGTCCCTAGGCCCGTAATCTACTATTTAGTGTTTTTATGTGTATATACGTATAAACATACCCACACACACACATATATATATATATATATATATATATATATATATATATATATATACACCGCTTCGTGCGTCCGGATAAGTCACGGTGTATGTATAAAAGTCTCTGTACAACACCTATTGTGCTAAAGCAAATATCTCTCTCTGTCCACACAAGTCACGTTCCAAGTTCGGACATTCCCGAAGAGTTATGTGCCAGTCCGCATAAGTCCATAAAAGTCTGCATAAGTACCGTTTCATATATAATTGTGTCTGCAGAAGACCCGTTGTATGAGATTATACATACATATATACATATATCTGAGGCGAAAGTGTTCTTTCCCTAGGGGCGAAAGTAAGCACTTCAAACAAATATTTGTCATGGTAAAAGTTGCGTATAGAGAATATCTAAAGCTTTTGCATTTAAAATATTGATTTGGCTGTATCAATCTTCCCGAGGCAGGTGGTATGGTCAAAAGGAGAAAAAACTTTTTTTATAACATTTCCTCTTCTTTTCTCAACGTTTCGACGGACAATGCCGCCCTCATCAGGAGACTGATGTGAAAAATTGTTAATTTATAAGGTTTTAAGTAATTGTTAATAAGTAAGTACTTTCGTCCCTAGGGTAAAAACGCTTTCGCCTCAGATATTTGTATTTTCGTGTGTGTATGTGATTGACAACGAAATTCTACCATGATATACTGGACAACTCTGCTTTTTCATGCAGGCTAAAAAAAGCGTTATCGATGCACTGAGTATAAACAGTACGGTACACAACAAGGGGCGAATCGGCTTTTTCAGACTCGGATGATGGTTGGGCACTCGTGCACTTTTTCTCCAACAGTCTTTTTCAAGATAGTTGGTGAGCAAGTCCATCAGCGGCTTTATTCATAGGCGACTTTTTCTCCAACAGTCCTTTTTAGGATAGTTAATAGGTACATTAATAGATACATTGGCGACTTCTTCTTCAACATCCTTTTTAAGGCAGTTGTTGAGTAAGTCTTACTTTATCGGCAACTCCTTGTTCAACTGTACTAGCCGTAATTTTGTTATTTCTAACATTTTTTTTGTTTTGGTTGTGCTTTCTCATATCCTACAACAATGTCTTCTCCTGCGAAAAAATATCGTATCGATAGATGCGTTAATCCATTCGATATTAATACAGGACACAGCAAATCTCTTAGGAAGATGTCCAAAGAATTTCAAGATGTCTATCCTGATTATCCAACACCTTCACTGATTTGTGATACATGTAGAAAATCCTTTTACAAACTACATGATTTGTCATCTCCAAACGTCAGTATGAGTGTTGATTCTGAATCAGAGACTGACTCACCTTTGGTTTCAAACACGGATGCACCTATGCAAGATGATCTTACAGATATTTTAACTGGACTTAAAAACAAATTCCAATCCCTGCCGGAGAACCATCCATTACGTGTCAGTATTCTTACTATTTTGCCCGAACACTGGGCAATACGTAAAATTATGAACCAATTTGGTGTGTCTCACAGAATGGCTCGTAAAGCAAAACAGTTAAGAGAATCAGATGGAGTTTTGGCTTCTCCTGTTGCAAAACGTGGAAAAACATTACCTGCAGAAACTACTCAGAAAGTTGAAGATTTTTACGAAAATGATCTTAACAGCAGAATTATGCCAAATAAAAAAGATACTGTCAGTATTTATATGGTGAAAAAATAAAAGTGCAGAAAAGATTATTACTTACTGATATTAAGAACCTTCATAATCAATTTAAAGAACAGTTTCCTGAACATCCGATTGGTCTTACCAAGTTTGCGGAACTGAGACCAAAATGTTGTGTCTTTGCAGGATCCTCTGGTACACACAATGTATGTGTATGTACGATACACCAAAATTTCAAGGCGATGATTGACGCAGTAAATATAGAAAAAATCTCAAACAATATTCTGAAGAATTATAAAGATTGTTAGAATTTCGTTCTATGTGAGGATCCCAAACCAAGTTGTTATTTGAATGAATGCAAATTTTGTCCGGACATTCAAAAGTTTTCTAATTACGTTGAGAACATTATGGATGAGCACAATATTGATCAAGTCATCTTCAGCACGTGGCAATCAACCGATAGATACACTTTGATAAAACAATGCCTAACATCGCAAGAATTTATTGAAACTTTATGTTCTAGCCTAGAAAAGTTGATACCTCATCACTTCATCACTAAGGAACAATCAAAGTTTATTTCTGGGAAGAAAAATAATCTTTCAGATGAAGAGGTTCCTGCTCAATTGGATTTTGCTGAGAACTATGCTTTTACAGCCCAAGATGCTGCACAGGCATTTCATTTTAATAATGATCAAAGTACGATTTTTCCTGCTGTTGTTTATTATAAACCTGAAGGCAAGCTAAAGCCTTTCAGTACAGTATCTATGTCCGACTGTACTACTCATGATGCCACTGCAGTATACATAATGCAGCAAAAGCTTATACCTGAAATTCGCAAGGTTTGTCCCACAGTAAAAAGGGTAATATATGCTACTGATGGTGCTAAACAGCATTTTAAAAATCGTTATCAAATGAGTAGTTTAATGAGTCATAAGAGAGATTTTGGCGTGGATGCTGGATGGCACTGTTTTGCAACAGCACACAGAAAAGGTAGTTGCGATGGAGTTGGAGCGATAGTAAAGAGAGAAGCTACAAGAACGAGCTTACAAGCTGCAAAAAATAAAGCAATTCTAGATGTTTAAGCTCTTTATTCATGGGCTAATGGGCGATCATTCAATATAAAATTTTTCTTATACACCAAAAAAGATCACGAACAAACTCGTCAATTCCTAACAAAGAGATTTAAAAACTGTCCACCTGTCACAAACATACAAATGGGGCATGGATTTATCCCAGAAAATAATGAAACGTTGAAAGTCATGCATTACTCAAATGCCAATGAACCTAGGAATAGAGTAATTTATGATATCGGTGAAAGCCATTTATCACCAGTAAAAACTCCACGAACGAGGAGCCAGAATTGATAAGAGTGCACAAAATGTCATTAAAGATTGATTCATTTGACTAAATTATATATTTTTTTCATCCACGCAGGCACATACATATACACAGAACAATAGAAAAATGTAAGTGCAAAAACCGCAGACAGATAATTCTAAATCTAATAGACCGGAAAAATATAAGATTCATGTGCACAAATACTGATTCCGATAATACATTTATAACCATTTACCTCACAAACCCCCATATCGATACTTTAAATTGATCTAAAATCATTTGTTGCGGTAAAATTGGTTTGGTGGTGGTATAATGTCCGCCATTTTGGATCCACCATTTCGAATTTTGAAATATTCAGGTTAAAATAAGATTCAGTGACCCTGAAAACCCCTATATCGATACTTTAAACTGATCAAAAATCATTTGTTGCGGTAAAATGGGTTTGGTGGAGGTATAATGTCCACCATTTTGATTCCGCCATTTTTGATTTTGGAATCCGTCAGCATTTTCAATAATATGTCCTATCATGAGTTGTACATGCTTTTTGGTGGGATATTTCACAAATTAGAACATTATTACTATTGTTTTTGTTGAATGTGCTATGAAAACGTGGGTTTCAGGCTCCATATTTTATGCGCCACATTGGATTTTTGAAAAGGCCAGAACTTTTTCAAAAGCCCTTGACCAAACGATCATTTTGAGACTTCAAACGTCTTGTTAGGTTAACCCAAATTTTGGGTGCACTGATGGTTCGGTTGACGTGAAACGTCCCACATATATATATATATATAGACACACACACACACACACACACACACACACATTATTACCAGAAGAAATTTACAAGGTACGTATTTCATACCTGGAAACCTGCAGAGGTAAATAAAATTACCTGTTCGCAGTCTGGTTACAAAGGAAAAGAAAAATATAAACAAAACTTAAAACTAAGATATATACATTTGGCATAGCTTCTAATAACAAATTTGTGTATTGCATATAGAAACAATTTTTTTCTTTTATTATTTTTCTAACAGTTGTATCGTATCCAGTCTTATATGATTTTCTTTTGAGGGTATTTATTTATATTTAATGCTTTTAGTCGATTAGGAAGCTCATTATATACATTAATTGCTTTCATATAGCTGTTCTTATTGCTGATTCTCTTATTTGTTTTTGGTATAATAATACTTCTATTCCTAGTAACACTATCTGATGCTAAGAATTTTTCTATGAGATCATAGTAGTGTAGTTTAAGAGCTTCGAAAGCAAACAGTTGACCTATATTTAATGGATTGTCTTGTAACAAAAAGTTATTTTTATTGATAATTTTTAAAATTTTGTTTTGTAATTTTTGAACTTGGTCTCGGCTATTCCTATATGCACCGCCCCAAGCAATGATGCCATAAGTTATAATACTATGAAAAAATGCGTAGTAAATCATTCTGAGAGTCTCTATGGGCATTGATTTAGAGATTTTATAAAAAATATAGACTAGGTATTTAGTTTTTCCAACTATATATTGCATGTGGTTATCCCACTTTAGATTACTATCAAAGACAACTCCTAAATATTTAAAGTTCACCACCCTAGTTATACTTTTATCAAGAATTTTAACATTTATCTGAGCTGGTACGCTTCCAATATTACTTCCAAAAGTCATGCACACTGTTTTTCCTACATTTAAGGACAACTTGTTTACTGCCAGCCACTCGGCAATTACACTTAAGAAATTGTTCATATTTACTTGAGCTTCTATCCAGTCCTTACCTGTAGCTATAATAGCAGTATCATCTGCATAAGAAATTATGGACTCGGGGGGAATCTCCTTTAAGACATCATTAATATACAGAATAAATAGTAGCGGTCCTGATATCGTTCCTTGCGGGACTCCTGTGTTAACTAAAGTTCTATCACTTTCATTACCGTCTATTTTGACTACTTGATATCTATCATTTAGATAGCTGGAAAGGAGATCCAACGCTTGACCCCTGATTCCAATACGATATAATTTGGCCAGTAGTATACTGTGGTCAACAGTATCAAAAGCCTTCGCCAGGTCAAGAAAGGTTATTATCGTAGGCTTACTCTTATCGATATTATTATATAATACATTGGTTAGGTAGTTCAGAGCATCCTTCGTACCAATCCCTCTCATAAAACCAAATTGTTGCTTAGAAATTATATTACTCTTTTCTACAAAATCATTTATTCTATTATACATAATTCGCTCAAGAATGTTTGCAACATTAGACATAAGAGAGATAGGTCGATAATTCGTGATCTTATGTTTTTCGCCTGATTTATAAATCGGCACTACTTCAGCACTCTTTAGAGCACCAGGCCATACCGCTTTTTCAATACACTTATTGAAAATATGAGTCAGAGGACCTGCTATATGATTACATAGCGATTTTAAAGTCTTGGCATTTATCTTATCAAATCCCCCATTTTTCAGTTTTAGCGTATTGATTATACTTATTATTTCAGCCATACTGGTTGGCTTTAAGAAAATCGACATAGGATTCATGTCAGGTAGCCTAATTTCTGCGTTGACAGGTTTCACGATATTTGCACTTAATTTTCTCCCAATTTCGCAGAAGAAAGTATTCATGTTTTGAGCTATTTCGACTTTGTCTGTAATTTTCCTATCATTAACCTTTATATAATTTATGGCATCATTAGATTTTTTAACTTTACCGATTTTTGTATTTATTATTTCCCATAGTTTTTTTTGGGTTGTTGTAATTATTCTGCACTAGATTCAATTCATATTTCATTTTGGCATCGGTAATTACCTTATCCAAGATTTTAGAGTAGGTTTTATACTGTATTTTAAGCTGTTTATTCTGCACATCTAGTTGCCACAAATTGTACAAAAATTCTTTGGTTTCACATGATCTTATTATTGCGTCGGTAATCCAGTTTTTTCTACCATTTTGTCTATTAGCCTTTTTTGTTGTTTTTGACAATTCTACGCATTGCTTGATTTCATTTAACAATTTTTCTACAGCAAGTTTGGATCAGGTATCGAACTAATTTCATCCCAGTTTCTTGAATTAACGTTATTTATTATTTTTTTGTAGTTTAAGAAAACATACGGTTCTTTAGTTACTGTCTTTAGCTTATTTACAGCTATGATAATCGGGTAATGATCCGTTAGATCATGCTTAAGCTTGTATGTGGCTGTGTTAATGTTGTGAGATTTAATGAAAATGTTGTCGATACATGATCCTTTAGCTCTACCGATAGCTGGCTTTGTAATACCAACAAAACCCTGAATAAATCCCTTATCAAGGAAGTTACATAGAAAATCTTGGCTATAATGATCACAGTCTAGCAGGTCAATATTAAAATCACCTATGACTAAGTGATTCTTTACATTTTTTTTATAAATTAAGTACTTATTAAGATCTAGTATAAATTCTGTTTTCGGTGTCCCATGTGACCTATACATGGCTGATATTTCAAGACCGCTTTTATCATTTAAGGTTATTCTAGTATTTATTATTTTAATTCTCCCTGCTTCAATGACTTTGGTATTTTGGACTAGATTGCTATTGATAAAAACAAAGACTCCATCATTCCTGTTTATCCTACTTTCGTTATAATAAGTTTTATATTCATAATCTGAACCATTCAGTTGATAGAAATTATAATTAACTTGATCAAAAGCTTCTGAACATATCACAATCGCTGGTTTGATAGCTAAACTTTCTATTAAAATTTTCAGCTTATCAAAATTTGCATTCATACTACGAATGTTTACATGCATGATAAAGTCCTTCTTATTGTTTATAGCTTTGTTAAAATTTTCAATATTACCACATGTCCGTTCTTTTTGCATCGATTCATTTTGAAACCTATCCAAATAATCAAAAATATCCATTTTTACCTATTTCTTGATCTTGTTTTTATCACTCTTGTTGGCTGGTGACAATGCAGAGGATTGCGGTTTTAGATGGTTCAGTGGAATTTGTGGATCACGTCTTGTGATTGGTCTTCTGTTGTGTTCAGTTTCTGGCTTTGTTTTGTTGCGTGGAGTGTCATTTTCCTGTTGTTCACTATCTACGACATTATTAGCCTCTGTGGATACTTTACGCCTGTTTGCCAATTGTATGCTGTGATAGATCGATTCAGTTTCAGGTAGAGTAGGTTTTATCGGGTAATCAATAGAGTCAATATATCTGTCAATTTTATTTTTCAAGATGCTGCACAAGTTAGAGTCATAAGTATGATGTTTTGTGTCTAACTTTGACTTGTATTTTGTGTTACTATAATGACAGTTAATGCACTTAGCATAATCTTTATCACAATTACACGTATCATGCTTCCCGGAACATTTCAAACACAGAAACTCATTTTGGCATTTCCTGGCACTGTGTCCAAATCTACCGCACTTGAAACACGGGCAAACGTTAACCAAATCATAGGCTTTGCATTGCTGATATCCAACAAAAACTTTGTTATTATTTTCTCTTATATGCTTGTAGATGTCAGATGGGACTTCCATTATAACCGTACTCAAGCTATTATAATTATTCTTATACATGTGTAGGACTTGTCCTCCCTTTTCAAAATAACTTAAGTTCCTTTCGTTTATGTCCTTTTCAATATCCTTGATGTCCATATTTGCGTGATTATCTATACCTACTATCTTAATTTTCGGGTTGTTGAGTTCATTTTTCATGACATCACATTTGTCCTCTAGTTTTTCCTTTAGTACTGTCTCTGCCAATACCGCACTATTCTCATTAAGACAGCTTATAATGACTTCTTCATTTTTATTTACGTAGATGTTCTTTGTTTGGATGTTTTTTTCAGCTGTTAGGCATTCAATAACTGACTTCATAACATCTATATTACTGTTGTTGTTTTTTCTTACGGATATTTTAGGAATTTTTTTATGGATTGGTCTAGAGTACTTCATGGCATCTGAGTATGTAAGGACATTGTTGTCAGTTTTACTTCTGGTGTTTTGTAATTTTTCTTTTAGGAGGTCATTTTTCTCAGTTAATTCACTAACTAATCTCCTTAACAGCATGTTTTCCGTTTTCAGCAGTTCAAGATCACTTTCATCTATGGAATCAGTTTCTTGCAGGTCTTGAGTCTTGTTACTAGTTTCTGCCAGAAGGTCATTCCTCACATCTTCTGATTTTTTTAGTTTAATCTGTGCAATTAAAAGTGATGCCGACTCACTCAGGACATCCTCATCAACTTTTGAGGTTATGTTCCGATCACTGTGTTCAGAGCATACTATAAGGTTATTACCAATGAATTTAAAGTTTTCATTCTTGTTCTTAAGGCAGCTAAGGTGATATGCCTCATCACAGATCACGCACACTGCTGTTGTTGCAGGTTTTTGTTTGCAACATGTAAAATTACTGCGACACTTGTCAGGAGGCTTGTTTCGGCCCGGCGCCATTTTGGCATGTGAGGACGTATGTGTTTTTTCAGCTTGTAATGCTTATCAAAATTTTCGAGAGAAAAAACAGAAACCTTCCTTCCTTTTTCAATTTTCAAAACTCCCGCTCTAGCAGATTCCTGAGACACGCACCAAAATTACCATGGCCGATCAGTCATAGGTACCAACGTTTTTCCAGAGTCGATGGTGTTGACTCTGGTGGCGAAAATTGGTACTAGACGCGCAGCGACGGTGACAACTGATCTCGCGCTCTTTAGAGAGAGATAGAGCTATATGTTTCTAACCTCAAAACATTTCTGAAGAAGACCTCGGTTCGGTGGAATTTGGAGCTGATGATCACAGAAACGTGATTTTCCTTTTTTCCTTTTTAGCGATGTTGAACACTGATGTTATGTCCTCCTGATGGAACAGCCATAAGTATCTTCGCCGTAAGCAGTCGTTCAGTGGTTGAGATGAGGTTATGTTATCGCCAGCTTGCGAAAAAAATCCTCCAGGCTCGTAAAACACACGAGAAGCCGTGGCTTTTTTTAGCGCTAGCGTGCGAGCCGGTTAGAGGATCCTTCTCGCTGCGAATAATCACTCAATCGAGTGAGAAAACACATTAAAAAGATGTTAAACAGGCAGAGTGACTTGTTGATAATGTTAGACTTACCATATATATATATATATATATATATATATATATATATATATATATATATATATATATATATATATATATATATATATATATATATATATATATATATACATATATATATATATATATATATATATATATATATATATATATATATATATATATATATATATATATATATATATATATATATATATATATATATATATATACATATATATATATATATATATATATATATATATATGAGTCCCGCCCATGAGTGAGTTTCCAATACCTGCTACCTTTGCGCGGACAAAACTTTCATCGCGAATCTTCATTTATATATATATATATATATATATATATATATATATATATATATAGTAAACCAACATGGCGAAAGCACCCCACATTTTACTCAGTGCTTAGATGGATGGTAGTTAGTTTTTCGGATGCCAAAAAATTAAGAACATTTGTGATTAAGCTGGTACTAATCCTGGACGACGTAAATGTATAGAAGATGAAAGGGTTTATCAGGCCAAGTTTAGCATTAAATGTGGGAAAAATGCAGTTTCTAAAAACAGTGGTACGATCAGCTTCGAAGCTGTCTGCTTGCAGACTACTGCTATCAAAGATAAACATCCTCACGAAATTAATAGTGGAATATCAACAAGTGGCGATATTGTTCATTGCTCTTGCACGTGTAAAGCTAGTCTCGGCGAGAAATGTAAGCACATTATAGCTGCTCTTTTATCAGTCAGCAGTCATATTGCAGAAGATAACCTCACTTTACAAAAAAAAAAAAAAAAAAAAAAAATTACCTTACCTGAGTAAAAATAATTACTCTTTTGGAAATGCAGGGAACATACTGTTGTCCTTCTAGTGGTAATTGAGATTTTAAAGCAATTTTCCATGCATTAAACAAATTTATCTTTTCGGAGTTGCCAAAGATATTCTGCTTGTTTATAAAGCGTTCGTTCGGCCTCGAGAAGCGATGAAAACTAACACTCAAATTATTGGCTGCTGTGCTCCTACAACCTGTTACTGCACAGTAATCTCTGTTAGAAATCTTTATACGTGGTGTGAACTCTCCAACTTCCATTATAATTATTTTATTATTGAAAAATGCAAATAAGATGCAAATTTGTATGCTTCTCAATGCAAACTTGTGGGATGTAGTACTTTCACTGCTCGCCGCGAGGGGTCAGGGCAAGTGTGTAAGTTCCCAATACCAGCTTTTATGCCTCGCCTAATGCACCGATCGAACGGAAAAAATCCAGTAATTATTGCAGGCGATTTTCACGCATGAGCCGTAGAATGGGGCAGTCAAATGACTAATCAAAGGAGACGTTTCTGCTGGCAGTGGAGGAAATGCAAATGCCGGCAAACAGTAAGGCTGAACAGGTGATGAAGAATATCACTCAAGCCTGTGACGCGCCCATAAAAAGAAAAGTGCAAAACTGTAGACGACCACCAGTATACTGGTGGGACAAGGAGGTTGAGAGTGTACGTAGCAAGTGCCACCGGACCAGAAGACAAGAAAAACGGGCAAGAAAGAAGTACTATAAAACTGAAAGAGGTCAAAAAATAGTAGATGCCTGCGAAAAAGAAAGGAAGGACGCTAAACGGAGCCTAAAGAGAAAAATCCGCGAAAATAAGCGACAATGCCTTAAGGAGAAGAATCATTTCACACAAGGCGGATTTTCATCTTGAATCTATAGTAAGATTGATTCTTCTTGGGGTAAAAAATTATTTTCGTCAGTGCAGGTAAATAGAATCTGCTAAATATCTTTAAGGGTTTCATAACTTTTTGGAGGAGAAATAGTATAATTTATACAATGCTATTTTCTTGTAATTTTGAAGTCACATGCACTATATATATATAACTTACCTATTAATTTTTAATCTCTTTATTACAACACTTTATAAATAAATATGGTTGTATATACACATTAAACAATGATAAGGTTCAAAAATCTGAAAATAGACGTTACGTAATATGTGGACAACTCCTTACGACTAAGGCACGCCTCTTAATAATTCACAATAAGAATATTTTTTTACTGTGTAATTAAAATCATATCTAGGTCCCTTATTAAACGAAGACAAATAAATGCCTTTTCAAAGTATACGTAGAACATAATCCATTAACACATAGAAGATGTTATTAGAGAATAATAAGCAAAAAAATTGTTTAACTTATTGGACTTACATTTACACTGGCTGCAATGTCTAATAAATTTCCGCTTTCTGTTTTATTTTTTATTTCGGGAGATCCACTGTTTACTTTTGTTGAGTTATTCTGTGTAATTAGAGTATTTTCTGCAGTAGTTGTTTTTTTTGTTACATCGTCCTCCACAATATCTTCTGTATCTGAATTGGTTCCGTGCAAGTTTTGAAGTTCTAAAAAAAATTAATTGGAATGTAAAATTTTTGTTTTTCGCAATATTTTAAATTTGTCCTACGTTATTCCTCTATAAAAGATTGATTGCGATTATATATCGAAAAGATCAAATACAATGTTCCCTGTATGTCGTTCGTTTATAATTGTTAATGTTTGCAATATTTTATAAAATTATAATTTGCCTGCCCCTTCCTGCTGAGACAAGTATATTTATTTAATCAGAAGATGAACTTTCTTTTCTCAAATAAAGAGCAGGGATAATAGTGCTTCGATAAATACTGAAACGCGACTGTGGCGCCAAACACACCGCGAGATTTCTATGAATATATGAATTTCTAACCTGAAAAATTGACCTTTTGCATCGTAATTTGAGACAGTTATTCGAGAATGTTTCAATACTACTTTGAAAAACGAATTTCTAATCTCAGAAAATGAAAATGGTGAAAATATAGCGTAGCGCGTCTACAGACATTAGTAATTCTAAAATAAGCTAGTCAGAGCTCAGCAGATCTACGAATATAAAGCCAAATAAGTTTTACTCTTTAGCAATGCGGAATCTCATAGATGTATGGCTATACAAAGATAAAAGCAGTTACAAATTCTTTAGCATGGAGCTTACACAAAACTGATTTATCATTCTTATATGTATAGTATATTTGGACTCGATTAGGTGGCGTGAGTGTGTGCGCAAGCGTTTCTGCATAAAATCGGTATTTTAAGATAGTTTGGCAAGTTTTATATACAAAAAAGTGTGGAATAGGATTAAGTAGGTCTTTATGAAACTAAAGGTTGATAAATTATAAAAAGTAAGGTGAAAATTATAATAAAGTTAGGCGAGAATTTTGCAGGTTAGGATCATCTGGACCAAATCTTGAAAATGTTTTATAGTAGGAATGTATATTTTTATCATATGTACCTTTTATACAATTCAATAATTTTGTATTTATAAAATACATCAAGTTTTGGGAAATAAGTACAAAAAAATCCAGACGAACTGACATTTTTTAAGTGCTTTTATTGCTAAAAACTAATTGACAGTTGATACAATTGAAATTTTTTTTGGGTGACCTGAACGATTTAAGTTCAAAGAACATTCGTACTGTAAAATAGATTTAATTATTTTATTTTTACAAGTTTTAGAGGGTTTTTACAAAATCGGTCGAATATTAAGTTTGAATATAGTGTAGAATATCAAAGAATAATCTTCCACTTGAATGGCGATCACTGCATTTCGAAGCACTCGAGTCAGCTGAGCAACAAAGGTAATTTTCTCGATACGCACTGAGACTATGCGCATGCACCAAAAATGGTATAAATAAGCCGGAGAGCGATGTAATGGTTTAGTCGACTCCCATACTCCGAACTGGGTAGATCAAAATCCGAGCAAGGGACTTCTGGTGAGAAAAACACGGACCTCCGTCTTATACACACGGACCTCCGTCTTATGCACACAGACCTTCGTCTTAATGAGAACAAACATATTTGTTTTAGGGCATTATTTACAGATATTTATCGGTACGCGATTTGTGCTTATGAAATCTGTTGTTAAGCTTAATATTAGCTGTTTCAATGGGGGTGCGCTGTTCGCTTTGGCGATCTGTGAGACGGGTCCAAAATTGTTACTCTAAAGTCAATGTTAACTTTAGAGTAACAATTGCGTGATTAACATTTTACATGAGTATGATAAACTCTTAATTCAACCACTAAGAAAAATTACTAGAAAAAAAGTCTAAATTTAACTACAGGGAAATAAAGGGAACTGACTGTAATAATGCTCCTTAATATAATAGACGATTTTTATCATGCTTCTTTGAGGTATATATGTGCAAAAAATATATACGCTTCATCCTACCGCAAAAAAATTACATTTTCTCTTTTATTTAAGATTTTTTTAGCAAAATGTTGATCGCAAAAATGTCTATGGACGATTAAAACATCAATTCTTTTATAAATATACACATTTTTGTTATGTTTCTTTGCAGTATATATGTGCGAAAGTTTATAATCCTTTATTCTACCGTAAAAAATTTACATTTCTTCTTTTTTCATAAACATTTTTTAAACAAAATGTTGATTTGAAAAATTTTTGTTGTCATTTTGCACATAAATTATCTTACAGATAGTAGAAAGAAGTAAATAATTAAACAATTATATTATAGTATGTATCTATACATATAATATAATATACCTATATTAATATAATCTATAATAATTATAAACATATAATGATTATATTTAATCAATATTTAGTGGACTACCCTGAAAACGATGCCATTAGAATTTAATTTTAATATCAAACATTTTTTAAAAGTGATGTCTTTTCTCTATTTAATTATTTAAAATAGCAGAAAAATTTCAAAATAATAGTAATCCTCTATTATATTAGAAGGCGTCGTGACGTAGGCGCGACACTTTTTGATATTTTACTCCATCTCCTAAACTACCCCTTCTAAGGGTTGGGGTGAATCGGAAGTTAACAGTAAGTTGACCGGAAGTAAACAGGAAGTGAACCGGAAGTTGACCGTAAGATTGTCTTTGAACGCCAGTTATTCTACAAATTTCTTCCGGCTAAAAATTACAATGCGTTTTGTCTCGGATCTGTTATTTAGACTCATCAGTGAGGGATTAAAAGTTTTCTTGCGTAACGTTTTGCAAATCGTGCAGCCAGTCATGTATATTATTTGCAGAGAAGGCTTATGGCTACTTTCCGCGTTTAAGTTATAGATATTAATAGTAAAAAATATTTGAAAAATATTGAAAGAGAATTCGCCGTATAAATGCTACTAATTGGAATTAAAAACTACTCTATGATTATATTTAAATTTTTTCAAGGCATGCGTGAATGCTTTTGACCCAATGAGGCCGTTGAGCGAATTTATTCGCGAAAACGTAAGTAAACGAAGGATGTGTTGTAATGTATCCAGCAAATTATGTAACGATGAGCAGAGTATGAGAGAGCGCATGCGCGTAGGTATACGTGATCCTTTGCTTCGCAAGCAGCGGCGACGACATGACACTTGTATATTGACCAGAGATCAAGCCACAACTAGCCCCCCCCCCCCCCCCTACGGTACTCTAATCACATTTTCTCGCTGAGTTTTTCTTCGCATCGCTTTTCAGGGCTCAAGACTACGTCAGAACGAGTGGAACTAAAGGAAAGCTGAGTAGAACCAGGTAGCAATATCATACTTTGTCGGGTAGTCGGTATTAAAGCCGGTTGATAGTTGGAAAATTCGGCCAGGAAGCGGTTTACGAAAGTGTTGTGCGGGAGTGTGTGTGCAGACATTTTATTATTGCAGCCGTTTTTGAAATTACAGCGCATTTGCAGCCACTTTCTATTCCACAGCGCATCTTATTTTTCAGCCGCTTTTTAAACTTACAGCGCATATATTACTGCAGCCGCTTTCTAAATTATAGTGCATTTGCAGCCGCTTTCTATTCCACAGCGCATATTATTTTGCAGCTGCTATTGATATCTACAGCGCATATAATTTTTGCAGTCCCTTTTTTAAATTCACATCACATATTGTATTGCAACCATTATTAAAATCTTCAGCGCCTGTTTTGTTGCAACCGCTATCAAAATGTACAGCACATATTATTTTAGCAGCCAATATTGAAATTTATATTGCATTTCATTTTGCAGTTGCTTTCTAATTTCACAGCGCAAGTTGTATTGCAGCCTGTATTGGAATTTACAAAGCGTATTATTTTTACAGCAGGTAGCTGATACAATACAATTAATTTTAAAATAATGTTATGATTAAATAATAATTCTGAAAACTTTACTATAAACTTTTCATATAGAATTATAATAACACCTTTTACAAGGTAAAATGTTGGCAACTATAAGTTTGGTCTCCACCCTGGTAGAAAACAACCCAACAGTTGATTATGGTTAGCCAACAAATCTGCTAAGAACGTCACTTTTGCCAACAGTTTACCGTTAGTGAGCATTTCTACCAGGGCATCTTCATAAATTTGTACATTTGTACATGCTTATAAATATACGTTAATAAATGTAATGAAATCAATTTTATATATATCATGCATCAAGCATTAAAGTCAGCAGGTGAGATAAGATCAGCTGACTAGTATTTATTGAAAAAAGGTTACAATTTTCAAAAATATTATTTTAATGCACACTTGCCGTCCTGTCGTCTTATAGTCTACGATGAGTACTGACTAAAAACAACTTATTGATTACTTAACGATAATTCGTATTCACGTATATATTTAAAGATTTTACAATAAAGCAAAGCTTCTTTTAGATTATAATAAAAAATTGTAATTTTAATATGATTTAACAGATTTACACCTTAATAATAAAAATTCTAATGTTTCATCGATAAACTATAAGACGATGAGACGGCAAGTGTGCATTAAAATAATATTTTTGACAATTGTAACCTTTTTTTTAATAACCACTAGTCAGTTGATCTTATCTAACCTGCTGAACTTTAATGCTTGATGCTTGATATATATAAAACTGATTTCACTACATTCATTGACGTATATTTATAAGCATGTACAAATGTTCAGATTTATGTAGATGCCCTGGTAGAAATGCTCACCAACGGTAAACTGTTGGCCAAAGTGACGTTTTTAGCAGGTTTGTTGGCCAACCATAATCAACCGTTGAGTTGTTTTCTACCAGAGTGAAGACCAAACTTATAGTTGCCAACATTTTACCTTGTAAAGGGTGTTTTTTTAACCGATTTTATACCGGTTTAATGCGTTTAATTGAAGTTCAGAAGAAATGACCTCGACAGATAAACGTCCTCTCGAGAGTCTTATTATCTTGTGTATCTTATCTTTATGAACCTGCTGTTGTTGCTAATGAGCAACCTTGATCATCTGGGGCGTGAGGATCTTGATGATGCTGGTAGGTAGCAGGGGTAGGCTTGGATTTGTGGCCGGGTGTCATGGGTATGCTAAGCTTGAGGTTAGTCGGACTTCCGGCATTGCCGATCTATGGGGGCCGCGTCGGCTTCTCGTTAACGTCTATCGCTCCTCTTCGTCCTCGAAGTTGATGAGACCTTTTCGTCGCAAACTTCTTCTCGAGCTCTCGTTGTCTAACGCGCCGTTTTCGGCTTGATGGTCTTGAGCGCCAAGTGTCAGTTGCTGGTTGTTGGAGCAGCTCTAGCAGTCTTCGCTGCGACGCTTGCCAATTGTGGCGAACTCTGCTGCACTAATATGTGAGGGCTGACCGAGTTCAGAGGAGTGGCCGTGATCGAGGTGGCGTCGCTGCCCCCTTATGTCGAGATTGAAACCGCTGTAACGAAAGAAAAAGGAATACTTTGTCGTTCATTGTCGACTTATTCTGAAGAAACAAGCGTATGAAGTCTTGGAGAGAGCATATAGTTGCCGTTAAGGAGGCTTAAGTACGAGTCGAACAACCATAGACTTGAAGGTTGGCATTGCAGGGGACGGGGTCGTCGGCGAGCTCAAACGGTGAGGGCTCATAAAGTTGAAGATGAGCTTATAGATTTTCCGTGGATTACGGTGTATATCACGCTCGACTCTTTTGTAGCAGTCCTGCATGTCCTGAAGCGATTAGCCGGCGCCCAGTTTCTAGTCCACCGATATGAACCAAGGGTCACAAGATGTTCGCTGACGTAGAGTACGCTGTTGTTTACTCTCTGGATTCACACGTCGTATTTGTGATGATCCACGCGAGTGCTTGCGTCGAGCCTTGGCAGGTGTTCGGCGCCTAAGTATTAGACACTTTAATTTTGTCGAGCGGTACACTAGCGGTAGCGCGAAAGTTCTTTGATAAACGCACAATCATGCACAATCATGCACAATGGACAGATTGGCGAGAGTTTGTGAGCACCAAGCAGCTCCGAAATATTGATTTCTTTTTCAGCCGAGATTTAACAACTGATTCCAAATGCTATTGTTTAACTAAGAAATATATTTTGTTATTGTTAAGAATATAAAAACAGACTCTTTTTTGCTCTTTTCCCCTATCCAGATCCTGGAACCGACTGACTATCCAGTCTCTTGGGGAAAGTTAAACCGTTACATGGCGCTCGGACAGGGACCTGATTAAGAATATTTCGCCTAAACAATTTTTTTTTGAAATTGTACACAGCACATTGTCTTGGACTAGAACCAGAGATTTTTTTACGATGAGGGTTAGTTGGGTTTACCACCTCAACAAGAAGCAGCTTATCTCCGAAATACAGGAGAAAAACCTCAACTGCGAGTGTACCGTAGTAGAGCTTCGCCAACGACTAGTTCGATATGTCTGAAAGAATCCACAGGATTTCGTCGGGAAAGCAGAAGATCCAACTGGTTATGATGAAGAAGCCGATTTGAAACAAGACCTAGAACTCGAACGCTACGAATTAATTCAACGAACGCTTGAAGAGACCCGCAACGCCGGACGCTCATCCACCCAGACTGGAGATCCACCAGAAATACCACCAGGACAAGACAAAGTTCTCGACCAGATACGCAAGTGGAACTGTTACTTTGAGGGAAGAGACGTCTACTCTTTCTTAGAACGGGTCCGGGAACTACAGGCATCGTAGGGATTTACCGGTGAACAGCTAGTGCAAGGAGCCCCTGAACTGCTGCGAGGAGAAGCCCTGCAATGGCGACGAAATTACGCCAGCGACTGTCGAACCTGGGAGGAGCTCGAAATCAAGTTAAGAAATTTTTATTTATCGAGCGGAGAACGACGGAATCTAACAAGACAAGTCGCCGAAAGGATTCAGAAACCCAACGAGAACATAAGGTCTTACTGCAATGCATTGACGACCCTGATGAGGAGAAGGGGAGGATATACGTTGATGGAGCAACTCGACAATATATATTACAATATAAAACCCGAGTTACAATTGCGGGTGCGCAGGAAAGAGATAACAGACGTACCTCAGCTCATACAGCACATCGAAGAATACGAAGATATTGCTGTCAAACTGCGCGAACAAGAACGAAAAACCGCCATCAATAGCGCCTACACGAGTAAAAACACCACCGACTATTATAACAGAGCCGAATGCTGTTGGCGTTGCAAACAACGCGGCCATTCCCGCGCCGACTGCAAAAATGTAGCACGAAAGTTCTGTTCCGTATGCGGAAAGGACGGCGTTCTCACAAGAGACTGCCACAGATTCTCGGATCGTTCGGGAAACGCGCCAAGGGACGGCTCTACAGTAGCGGGAGACCGTCCGAAGACGGCCGATACCTCGTAAACGTACAAATAAACCAAGATACGGTGCTGGCATAACGCCAGAAACCGCCATGATCGAACAAAACAACGGTTGTTGGCATGGGGAGCAAGAGACGATCGCTACACTGGCAGACGGCTCAACCACCGAGCTGGCAGACTATGTGGAAGGTAAGGCCAAAACCCTCGGCGCCACCTTCAGGAAAAAATTTATTATCATGTAAGGGCTACGCCATGAGATGCTATTGGGGATGGACACGTTACGCAAACTGCACATCCGCCTGATCATAGCAGGAAAGGAATTACAACCCACCTGGTCCAATACCTTGGTACTCTCAGTCAGCGACGTCGGCATTCAGGAAATCTCGAAAGATCAACAGACACGAGTGGACGAACTCATCCAATACGAAAGAGAGCTCTTCGGAAATATACAGGGATCCACACCGCTCATCGAATACATAATAAAGTAACCGAATCAAATCCAATCAAACAACGCTACTGGCCACGCAACCCCGCAATGCAACAAATAATCGACGAGGCTGTCGAAGAAATGTTGCAGGAAGATGTGATTGAGCCATCCGACAGCGCCTGGAGCTCCAACATAGTCCTCGCAAAGAAGAAGGATGGAAAGAGGCGTTTCTGCATCAACTTCCAGGGCATCAACAAAATCAGCATCAAAGTTGCACACCCGCTACCACAACTCCGGGGAGCAAAGTACCTAACCACGATCGACCTGAAAAATGGATACTAGCAAATACCACTGTCAGAGGAAAGCAAGAAGTACACCGCTTTTACCGTTTCCGGAATAGGCTTAATGCAATTTAAGGTTCTTCCATTCGGTTTACACTCGGCACCAGCAGCATTCATGCGGCTGATGAACGCAGTCATCACACCAGATTTAGAACCAAATGTGTTCGGTTACCTCGACGACATAGTCGTTGTTACAGAGGACTTTGAACAGCACCTTCAGCTGATTAGCGAAACCTTCCGCCGGTTATGGGACGCCAAGCTAAAGCCGAATTGGGAGAAAAGCCACTTTTGCAGATAACAGCTGCAATACCTAGGTCATTTGGTCAACGAGGAGGGGCTCCACACGGACCCAGAGAAAGTAAGTAGCAAAGAAAACGCCCCCCTTAACAGGCTCTTAAGGGGTCAAGCCTGGGTTAAATCCTGAAAAAAAAAACAAAAAGATATTCTTCTTACCAAAAAATTTTTGATTTGATGTAATTTGAAAAAAAATTCTATTGAAAATATATAAAATATACACCATTTTTATCGAAAAAAAACATGTATATACCTTGTAAAATCATTAACCAAAATTCATGACATTTCACTATAAATAAGTGTTTTTAGTCACTTGCCACGGCTTTTTGAAAGATCCGGACCGTCTTCTTTACTCTATCCGGGCTTAAAATGTACCTTAAACATGCCCCCTTGGACCGATCGAGAGACATTGCTAAAAAATATAAATCAAATACTGCTAGCAACAAATTTTGTTATCTAAAAAATATCAATTAAACATTGCTAGCAAGAGAGCGCTACGTGAAACATATACACCTGAAAGATCTCAAGCCCTTCACCGACGCAGAACAGGAGCTATAAATGCGCCAACGACGAAAAACTACAGTCGGTCGTCGAACCAACGCCAAGAAAGATGGACAACCGGCTAGTCAGAAGCACCCTCGTGAGAGCCACACCGATGTCGGTAGAGATATCGGTATACGAACAAGAGTTTCTCGCCATCATTGACACCGGAGCCCGAATCTCCACCCTGAGCCCGGAGGCCGCGGAAGCTTGTCTGCAACATGGGGCTGAGGCAATAACAGCAGAGTCAGCAATCGAGCTTCGTTTCGCCAACCATACCAGCAGCATCATCCAAAAGACTCTACTAGTCCAAACGAGAATAAAGGTCTTCGTAGTGGCGAGTCCTTGGGCAGAAGTAGCAGAGCAACAACAACACTGGATCATCGGCAATAATGTCCTAGGGTCCATTCATGCTCCAATTTTTATGAGCTCAGTCAACCGGGAGAAAAAGATCCAGAGGCGAAAGCTCAACAGGCACCAGGCATAAAGAATACAATGGCGCACTACCGACGAAGGAATCGGGAGTAACTCTGAAGAAGACGAAGAAGGTAGAAATTTCGTTTACAGAAAATTAGGATATTATATTTTAGTATTTTAGTTTTAAGTTAGATTATGGCGAAGATAAGCGAATTTGTAGAGTTTAAGACATATTCAGGGTAAACCGATAAGTTGCGACCAAACAAGTCGTTATTGTAGACTCAGCCGCAAAAATCCTTAAGTCTGTGGACACAACCGCTATAGAAAAACCGAAAGCACCGCGCCGGGCACGATCAAAACAAATCAGCGAAGAAGCGGGAATTTTTTTTATATGGAGTTAAATACACAGCGACGCGAATGAATTTTCGCCCACATAAAAAATGTAAACATGCGAAATTTCGAGATTGTCTCACAAATTCACACATCGCGTCGCTGGCATATAAATAGAGACGATAAAGAGCGCGCCGGCAGTAAAATGGAAAACTTCGACATTGAAACACTGGACAAAATTCTTGTGCTGTTGGTGGCATCGAAGCCAATGCAGGTGCCAGCAGGGGAAAATTCGCAGTCAACAACTTCAAAGCCGCGGATCATCAGCGATGTCCTAGTGCCTCCTCTGCTGCACCTCAAACCGGCACCGATAAAAAAGAACACGAGGCCGAAGAACACGCGAGCTGTTTCAACGAGGAAGAACCACCGGGGCCCACAACATGAAACGGTTGTGGCCACTATCGACTTAACAACAACGCCATCGTCGCCGAAAGTGGGCGAGGCCAGAACCACGGAAGTAAGTTTTATTTTTTAGATTTGTTTTTCTTTTCTCATCGCGCATAGTCGTTTTTTTCTAAGTGCGAAATTTCGCTTCGCGTAATTTCACGCTTCGCTTCGAAGGGAGGGGGAGATGTGACGAGACACGAGTCTCGTACATATAAATACGTGTGAAGGCGGCCGCAATAGACGCGGCATGCGAAGCGAGCGCGCGCGCAACGAACAAAAGGCGAATCCGCACGACGCGGATTGAGCGCGCGCGCGCAACATCCACAAGGCGAGTCCGCACGATGCGGATTGAGCGCGCGCGCGCAACGTCCGCAAGGCGAGTCTGCACGAGCGTGGAACGCGGCAGCCGAAGAGCGACTCAGCGGCGCACGCGGTACGCCGTGAACGCACCTATGCGTGAGCCGACGCGACGATTTGGTAGACGAACCGAAACCCGAAACTCCGAATTGCTATCGTGAGCGCACTCTTTTTGGCTCATTTCCCCTATTCCAGATCCTGCAACCGACTGACTATCCAGTCTCGTGGAGAAAGTTAAACCGTTACAGAAGTTTGAAAATTGCGCAATGAACTTACCTAAAACACATAAAATATCTATTTTTTCCTAAAATCTCCAGTGCAATGAGGCCTTTTTACATCTGTAATCGAGGCACAAAAAAAAGTTTTTGATTTATAACTGAAAAAATAAGTGGTCAAATCACTTCAAATTTTTATGCGATATAGTTTGACGTAACTTATCAGAAAAATCTTTTTTGTGAGGTTATGATGTATTGTTTTAGATATATTTATTTTAAAATAAAAAATCACCTTTTTCATTTTATCTGCTGAACAGAGCGGTCGATCGCGAGGACCAAATGAGGAAAAGTAGGTTATTTTATTCTCTTTCAAATGCACTATAGCCGAATTGTTTGTAACGATGGAATAATTGAAAGAAACGCAAAAAAGTGTTTTTCAAAAATCAAAAAATTGCCATAAAAAAGATAGTTAAGCAAGTAAAAAATAACTGTTTTTCCCGAATTCAGAATCCAAAAATAGATATGCATGTTAAATTGTACTGATATTGACGAAGTGGTTACAAAAATATTACCGTATACATACACACACATATCCACACGTACGAACGCACGCACGCACCCACGCACATATCCACACGCACGCACGCAGCTATCTATCAGACATTTTCTAAAAACACTTAATTTGAACTTCTAACACACCAAACAGTATTTTCTAGAAGTTTTGACGAAACTCAAGATTTTACTATTACAAAGCTTCCTCTAGAGAAAGCAATAAGGTCGCGCTGCTCCTCGGCGGCACAGTGTATAAAAAGCTACTGCGCCCCTTGATTTTATTAATTACAACGTTTTTAGTATATAATTTAAGCATACTACTTATATTTAACTGTTTGATCGATCTTTTATCATTTCTTTTCTTATGAATTTCATTTTTATTTATTTTAAACCATAATTTTTTATAAGAATATCTATTTTTTGTTCTTGATATATTGTCTTCATTACATGCTTATATAGTTTTGCATGACTGTTTAATTAGAGATTTTGGTAATTTCTCAATTCTTACTATTGGACATAGTCTTAATTGTTTGCAATTTTTAGTAACATTACATTTTTTTAAATATTGTTTATTAAATTTAGAATTAATAAAATCAATATTTTTTTTTTAAATTTCGTTTTTTATTTTCAGCACATTTAAGTGTGCTTGTAGATACTTGAAATTTTAATATTTTTAAAATTTGTTCTATTTTCTTTTCCATTATCATTCATTTTACGCTTCAAAATATTTCTTTCATTTTTGTCATAATTATCATGATTTCATGCGATTTCCCGCGCGAGGGAGCCTGACACCCCGTTTGTGGCGCGTTCCGCGGGTGGCGGATGGGGGAGTGCTCGCCGAGGCACACACCTCGGAGTGTAGAGCAGAAATAAAATATGCTCCGTGGACCAAATCAGGCTGCCGGGTTCCGCCACCAGAAGAAACCGGTGTACTGGTATACAGAGGAAATTGCGGAACTCAGGAAAACAAATTTTCACGCTAGACGAAGGGCTCAAAAAGCCTGTAAGCAGAGACCTGAAGCTTAGGACTTGTCGGTGAGACAGGACGAATCGCGGAAAATTTTCAGAGACGCGATAAAAGAGAGTAAGCGTCGCTGCTGGGCAAAGATCATCGATGACATAGAGAAAGACCCATTCGGCGATGAATATGCGATCGTTACACGAAAGAAGGGCGAAATTAAACGCACGGAACCTATGGAAGCAGAAACGATGGAAAAACTAATCGATGGGCTGTTTCCCACACATCCCATCAAACCACAGGCAGAAGCGGCGGAAATACCGGCAGACGAGATACCTCGTTTCACAGAAGGCGAACTTATCGCGGCAACTTCGTCCCTCAAGAGCGGTAGGGCACCGGGATTGGATGGCATCCCCGCGGAAGTGCTCAGGATAGTCGCGTTGTAAAGGCCTGAGCTGCTCTTGGAGATGTACAACCAGTGTTTGGTGCAGGGAGTTTTGAGCTCGCGGTGGAAAAGAGCGAGACTCGTACTAATTGAAAATCCAAAAAAAGAAGCGGGCGAGGACACCTCTTATAGAACACCGAGTCTTCTAGATACAATGGGAAAGACGGGGGAAGCTCTGGTTGTAGCGCAAATACTAAGCGCAGTACGCGAAGGAGGAGACCTTTCCGATAAACAGTATGGCTTTAGAAAAGGGCGATCAACCATAGGAGCTATCAGAGAGGTATCAGACACAGTAAAGAAAGTAAAAGAACATGGACTCTCGACTAGAGATGTCGTGATTCTGGTAACGTTAGACGTAAAAAACGCCTTCAACTCGGCAAGATGGACCAATATACTTGCTGCCCTAGAATCATTCGGTATTCCGCGATACATTATGCGCCTTACGGAAGAATATCTGAGGGATCAGGTTATTGAGTACGATACAAAAGAATGGCGTAGAAAAAGACACATAACTACAGGAGTCGCACAGGGTTCGATCTTGGGGCCGGACTTCGGGGGTATTTTATACGACGGGCTTCTAAATCTCGAAATGCCGGAAGACGTGACACTTGTGGGATACGCAGACGACGCACAGTAGTCTAAAACGGCTATTTTTGGACAAAAAGCAATAGTGCCTCATAGAATCTGGCTAGAAAAAATAACCGGGGCGCTTTTTGAAGGTCTGATGATGTACTTTTATGGAAAAATAAGGAAAAAATGATTCCTATATGGGAAAGCCTTTAAAAATTTCGCTGAAACCATGGTTTTTAAACATAAGTATAGAAGAAATTAGGACAAAAACTGATACCAGATTATTAAAGTAGAGAAAAAAAAACTTCAATTTTACCTGTGTTAAAAATTTTCTGCGTACTACAGAATCCGAGCTACAACCATTTTAAGTTGATATTCTCCCCTAAAACAAGATTTTTAAACATTTTTGTCTTGTTTCTTTTCAGGATTTTGTGAAAAAGAAACTAGGACAATATTACATGTAAATTATCAAATTAAAGTTAAAGACCTGTAATTTGACTTTTTTGGAGAGGTTTCAAAGTGCTATAGAATCGGTTTTACAGCGATTTTAAGCTAAAGTACGGTAATTGCGCAAAATGACTGTTCACAGATTTCACACCTTGAAAATTGAAAGAATCTTAAATTTCATAATCCACCTCCTAAAGCACCTGGTCGCTACTTCCACAATGTACTAGTCTCTTTAGCTTGCACAACTATATAAAATCTTGAAGAGTTTTCAGAAAGCTCACAAGAAGAAGTTGTGTCAGTTCTGATAAAAAGTGAAAGAAAATACGAAAAAGTCAAATTTTTCATTTGAATGAACGGCAATGAAAAAAAAAGAGAGGTGTGGGCCGATGCTATGAGTATGAATAAGTATCGGAAAACCACAATGGCGATACAGCGAAGGGGGGCCCTAAGAATAGTGTGCTCCTACCGGACAGTCGAAGCCGAAGCTTCGATGGTAATCGCGGGGGTAATCCCCGTGGACCTTCTTGCGACTGAAGGCAAGTGGATCTACGAGGCTCGCTTAGCGTCGAACAGCACTATCATCGCCGCGAAAGAAAGAGAAATAACAACCCGTAATTGGCAGACTTGGTGAACCGAATGTCCAAAGGCTAGGTGGACCAGAACCCTTATCAAAGATGTAGGCCCGTGGGTCGACAGGAAGTGAGGCGAGGTCAACTTACACAGTTTCTCTCCGGTCCCGGGTACTTTAGGAGCTACTTTTTCGCGATGAATAAAGTTGCAACATCGGGGTCCAAATACTGCGGTGACGAACGGGACAACGTAAGACACACGTTTTTTGACTGCCCTCGCTGGGCTGAAAAATGAAGAGAACTGGAGCTAACGATAGAGATGTTCACGCCCAACACAGTAGTTGAAACGATGCTTGGCAGCAAACAGAATTGGGACGGCATAACGGCGTACGCGGAGACGGTAATCCGCGCGAAAAATAACGAGAGTTGCTTATTAAAAGACTAGATAATGGCTACGTCAGCATAAGACAGGCGACCCTCCGAAGCAATGCGGAAGCGGTTACCAGGGGTTTTTTCTCGGCCCTATGAGAGGTGGAATTTTAGTGGGTATGCCTGGCGATGGTCCCGCGTCAGGAGAGTCCCACACGTGGGGAGTCTCGCACGACTCCTGACATGGTGCATCAAGCATTTCTTCAACTCTCTGGACGAACAAAAAAAAAATCATGATTTTAATTTAAATTATTCAAATTTGATTATGGATACAAACAAAATTGATGAAAATACTAATATGAAATTCCAAAAACTGACAAAAGAAGAAACCAGCAAAGCAAAATTAATTAAGTGGTAAAACACATCGTTTTACTACAACCGCAAGGTAAACCACTTTTATTACATGGTAACCACGTCTAAACCACTTGTTTTAACAAAAACAATGGATTCTTAGTTTACCTATACAACTAGAACATGCAAATTAATAGTCAAATTTTAAATTTAGTTTATAATTTATATTTAGAGTGTATGCTAATTAACTATGATATATAAACATTTTAAGGTTATAAAAGGTTATAAATATAGAACTGAACATAACTACGAACATATACAGAAAAGAAATATACCACATACATGTATATAGGTTAGCAAAAGTGACACAGATTAAAACATAAAAATCAGACCTTATAGAAGATATAGATAATATAAAAAATAAATAAAATAAAATATATGCTGTCACTTTATTACACACACAGTTACGAGTAAAATTCTTGCTAACCTACACCAGCAGTCTCCACCTCTTATATCTATGGTTAGAATATCATCTTGATATTTTTTTGAAAACTAATTAGAAAAATGTAAAAGTTTATGATTATATAAAATTTTATATAAAAAATTACAGATTCTCACAAAAAATATACAACTATTTCAAAGATCAAGGGGCGTGATAGCGCCGCACTGGCAAAAAAAGAACAAAGTCCGGTTCGGGATAAGGCAACCCTATGTACTTTAAAATTGAATTTCCTAACCTCTAACAAATATCTCGATTGCATTAAAATCATTAGTATTGCGCGTATACGCAATGTGTTGGTGTCTATTTAAAATAAATTAACCTAATCTTTCATCTTTTAAAAAATTCATCCAAAAATATTACGTTATATTAACTTAATATAGCAAGTTAAAAATTTGCTCGGTATATTTCTTTTCGTCAGAGTTTCTCCTCCCGAAATTTTTTCTCCTCCGGTCACGTGACTTCCGGTTATATGTATTATACGCTAGTGGTTACAGCAGTTATAATCTACTTTACCGACATTCGTCTGCTACTTGGTGGCGAATAGATCAAGATCTCAAGAAGAATATGTTTTGTAAAAGATGTGAAATCTCCCTAAAAAAACTTTTTTCAAAAGTAAAAACAATGGCAAAAAAGACTAATAAATGAAGTGGAATCTATAAATATAAAAATGTCAAGTAAATGTTTTTATTTTTGTCAGACACATTTAGATATTTTTTCGGAATACTGATTTTAAGTGTAATTTTATCTTAGCGGGTGTAGAAAAAACATTTACTTGACATTATTATATTTATAGATTTCATCGCTTTCATTAGACATTTTCTTGCCAAGGTTTTCACTTTTGAAAAAAGTTTCTTTAGGGAGATATAACCTACAACAGTTAATTCATATAAAAAAATAAACATTTTAACTGACGCAAAATTAATAAAATCACATTGGTTCACAGTCTATTACACAAAAAACATTATAGATTTATTTATTATAGTATAAAAAAATTTAAACCAAACAATTCAAACACTGCAATAAAGTTAGTATAAGAACAAAAACCATCTAATACAATTTTATACAATATGTATGTTCAATTAAATAAAAATGTAAATTCAATGTTAATCAAAAACAATATTGAAAAATTAACAGTGAGATATTGTGTAAATAATATTAACTCTGTATCCAATTCACACATATGTAAGTCTGGAGTTAAACAAATAAATAAACTTGCACAATACTAATAATTTATATAAAATCATCAGAAGGTAGCGTATGGCTAACTTGTACACATTTTAATTTACATTTATAATGTAGATAATTTACATAGTCAATTTATATATATATATATATATATATATATATATATATATGTGTGTGTGTGTGTGTGTGTGTGTGTGTGTGTGTGTGTGTGTGTGTGTGTGTGTGTGTGTTAAGGCTACCTTATTTGCATTTTAAACCTTAAAATATGAAAATCTGAATGTTGGATGCGGACTCCGACAACTTCAATACAGTAAAAAGATACCTTTTTATAGTAAAAAAGAAGCTGTAAAGTTTCAGAATGGGCCTGACCTTCTACTAGAAGTTATGTAGAAAACAAATATGATATAATGGCTAATAAGGGGTTTTACATGCAAATTTGACACTTATAACCTAGTAAATTGCATGTCTACCGATATAAACACATGTTGGTATTGTCAGAGAGTATTGTCAGAATTGATAGAATAAATTATATATTTTAGATAGGGTGGATAAGAAGTTTTAAAGTTTGTTCATAAATAGAAAGTTATCTAAAAACTAAATGACTTTACGTAAACAAATTTCTAATCAAATCTCCTGTTAATTTATTTATAAAGTTCTTTTTGAGTATATGACCATGCTAATTTCCTTCAAGCACGTATGGAATAAATTGGAAATAATTATTACCTGAACTAAATGTTTGTTCTTCTTCAGGGATATTTGTAGTCGAACTTTCCATTAGTTTTTCCGTTTCTTTATCACATTGATGGTTTTTAATACAATCTGAAGACAGTTTTTGTACACAAGATGGCGTTGACTCAGCTAGCTGAAGATTCACGGAAGAATTGTCTTTTTCTAACGTTGTAGACACTTGTGACTCAGAAGCAAGTATTGCTACACGGGCTGCAAAATCAGCTACTAGTTCGACATTGCAATTCTAAAACAAAAAGTATATAAAGTAAGTTTGTTTAAGACGAAATTCGAAAAAAAAATTAATAGAATATTCCATTAAAATTATAAGTAGCATAAAAATGTATTTAATCTGTACAAATGCGTGAAGAAATTATTTTTGTGGGAACAATTGAGAAAAATAAGTAACTCAACCACGATACTTGGCGATTAAGAAACCTCAACGTTTCTGACAAAACCACCGTTGACAATACAGCACTCATCGTGGGCTGCTCTATTAGCGATCTATCTCGTGTTCGCACGTGTACAATCGACTGCATTTTCTGGTGCAGGGCCAAATACTAAGATGCGCATTGCAACAAATTGTTGTAACACCCACGGAGGAAGCGGTATTTCCTCGAAACAATTCCTAAACACTGCTGACTAAATAAACTAATATATTCTGCGACAAACTTGACTTTATACAGAAAGCGTTGGATCTAGTCTAGGTCAACTTTGCCGAGCACCGCGCGGGCAAAAAAGCAGGAACTTGGTGTCCCTGCATCGAGTCACAAAGATGTTTCTACTTGTTTAGTAGTCACCGTACTCGGTAAGGTTGCAAAACACTGTAATGTTGTATGTCGCAGCCAAACCAAGTCAAAAAATTGATTGATGCGGCCATAACACGCGGCTGGCAAAAGAGAAACGCCAGAGTCGCTCACGATATACCCCATATCGAACCCAATCTTTTGGCAATATTGTCTGAAGGTTGCATCGGTAGATTCGTCAGATTCGATAATATTGCAGGCAGATTATTGAATATTACTGCAACTTTTACTGCAGTCTATCCCATTACCAAACTTTGCATTCTTGAAGCTCTTATCATAAGAAACACTTTTACCATTGGAAACTCAAAATTGCCACCGCCAATATGAAACAAGCTATATAAGTCAAAATAAACGTTTTTCTCATATTATACAAGAAATATGCAAAAAAATGTATTAATGTGTTGCCATCTAAAATGCTTCTATTTTGTGTTATAAGCCATTATAGTTGCCAGAAAAAATAAAATTTGAGAAAATTTAATTTTTGATATAGCCATAACTTGAAACTGGGGATACTTAGAGGTCTAACAATTTTTTGTGTTCTTTTGAGGGTATACCGGACTAGTATACCAATTTTGGCCAGGAATTGAGAAATTTCCCCCACGGGTTGACGTGGAATAGCCCACGCACACACACACACACACACACACACACACATATATATACATTATATTGTATTATCTTTATTGGATATACTTGAGTATTTTACAATATGTACATTAAATCCGCTTCTGTTATATACACTGAGAGAAATGTAGAGTTGGATTAACCGGAAAATCCGGCAGTTTTTACCGGAGCGCTCAAGCAAATGGTTTAAAGTTGAATCCGCCTTAGCACTACCGCTGCTTTTACCTGGCAGTAAACATAAGTATAAAAAATTGAATATTTAATAAGTGATTTATATCTGTCACCGTCAAGTTTCCTTTTCTATATGTTACTCCTTTTCTCTTTGTCTCTTCCATCCTTTTCTCTCTCTCTTTAACAATGCTTCTTTCTTCGCTCTTCTTTCTTCCACGTTCATCCACTGCTCCAAACTTCTCTCTCCTCTTTCGTTGATCCTTTCTCTCTTTCTTCAATGGTTAAATATGTAGTAGACAAAGTAGGTAGTCACACGTTTGCCAGCCAATGTGGGAAATTGATAATAAAGTTCAAGTTAAAGAAGTTGCCTTTCGTCGAACAAGGAAAACAAAGAAAACTAATGCATGCTCATTTTCTTGCATTATACTGTTATTTATGTTATTAACTGTTATTGCCTTGTACGTATAACCCTGCAGCATATAAATAAATAATATACAGCAAATTAGCTTATTTTATTTAAAATCATGTGACCTAAAATTGTATAAGAATTATAAAAATGCAACCGTGCGTATACAGACATAGCATGAAGGTGATAAAGAGAAAAAATCGCTGCCAATTCTTAAGCACGTAGCTTCTTCCAATAAAATTTATAGTTTCAATGGATAAAATATTGTTCAAATATACAGTATTTTAATGATTTTTAAAATATTTTCAATCTTAATTATTTTACTGAAGGAGCATCCGTCACAATATCAAATCATATAACTTTCATAAAAAAAATAAAATATCAATATCGGCAATGTCGCCTCGGCATGCGTCTCGTAGGCGCGTGTCGTGTAGTGTCTGTGTGTGCGTAAGCTCTGCTTACGCACTTGTATATGCTGAGTGCACGCTGCTTTAGGTGTGTGCGTGTGCACTGTCACAGGCCAAATTGAACGCATTTTGTTTTGAAGAAGCTATTTTCGAGAACTTTTTTTCGGTTTTTTAAGTTTTTTCGGTAGCTAAATCCGCTTCAATACTTGATTATTTATAAGACAAAATTGTTCAACCTTTAGAAGTGGCGTAAAAAATTAATAAAAAATGAAAAATTGTTTATTATAACTATTGTGTATTATAGTTTAGAGGACCAGGGAAATATAAAAAAATCGGTGCCTATAAAAATTTAATAATATAAGCCTGGCATAAACGCGAAAATAACGTTTTTTTAAAAAATAACAATTTTTTCGCGGGGCTTAATTAACAGTTGTTTGCTGCAAAACCCATCAGGCCAATTTGACCAGCCTTTGGCATATTGTTTCATACTATAATGAAGTTCTTAAATCCTAATTTATAGCGTGATTGGATGATTTTTTACCTGCAAAACAAACGCTTTAAAATTAACTCGTTTTTTACCTGCTTTTTTTGAATTTATAGCCATTTTTCAACTAAAACATTAAATATATCGATTTTAAACTAATTCTATCTTGTAGACAATTTCATAAAGAACAAATTCATAAGTATACTATTTGCTCTATCTTGCATATTTAAGGGGGCACACCACATTTGAAATTAAAATCAAAATTTTTCATTAAAAATTTATAAATACTTATATAAATAAACCAAATTGTTTTACTATTCTTAGACATAATCACCTATATTTTGATGATTTTAGACCTTCTATATACCTCTATAATATCTACGTGTAGTAGGGAGTCCACAATTCACTGACCGTAAGATTCCAAAGGAACGAATGTCCCAAATGTGCTCAAACTCCAGCATATTGTTTAAAAGTACATTAGTTATGGTATGAATGAGGGGATTTGGTTTAAATTTCATAGAAAAAAAGTTACATGATAGTTATGTTAAAATTAATCAAAAATTGATAAAAAAAATCAGTAATATGCTTATAAAACTTTTTCTAGGCTCAATATGTTGAAAAACAGTTTAATAATTAAATAACAACAAAAAATTTGAATAATTACTATGAAAATTATTTAACTGCAGGTCAAAAGCAATCTAAACAATTTAAAAATGAACGCTGAAAATTAGAACGTACTATCCTGTTTTAATGTAAAAAACAGTTATCCATTAAATATCAATAAAATCACCCAGCTTTGCAGAACTGTACATATAGCTGTAATTTAAGTAATAAAAAGTAGGAATATACTTTAAAAAACCGTTATTTTCTATAGGCAATTGTATGTATCATTATCAAGATGCAAAAATCCTAATCGATTGTTTATTTAGAATGAAAATGAAAATAATTCGGAAATCAAAAATATACTTTGGAATGAAAATTTTTATTAGAAAGTTGATATTTGAATTTCATGAATATACATGTGTTTTTTTTATATGCGGATGTTCGAGCCACCCATATATATATGGGTATATATGGGTTTTCGTCTCAATTTTACCCCCAGAATCGATTTCCGTATTCAGATTTTGAAAATTATGAATTTTTTTGTAATTTGTTTAAATAATTTGTTATAAACAATTGAAAATGACATAAGAAAAAATACGTATATTTTATTTTTCACTTATGCAAAGGATAGCACAGTTTGTTTGTCGCTATCTCAACCAGTCTTAGCATGGGCTTTAATGGGTTAATTGAACCAATGTGCCTCAGGCGCCGCAACTTTTCTTCTCTAAATATGCATTAGCACACCGGGTAGAGGGGCAAGAAAGGGGGGGGGGAGAAAAAAAACTAAAATGATGTTCTTAAACCAATCTACCCCACGCGCCGCAAATTGATCTACAGCTTATATGTAACGAATTCCCGCAGCTTTGCCTACGTATAAGCTTCTAGCTGATACGCTTCTCTGAAATTCGTGATGCGTGGGGTAACTGGTTTAAAAAATTGGCGTCTAGTTTTATCCTAAAAATATGACGTTTTAAAATAATTTGCCTAGATCAATTTGCGGCGCGTGGGGTAAATTGGTTTAAGAACATCATTTTAGTTTTTTTTTCTCCCCCCCCCCCTTTCTTGCCCCTCTACCCGGTGTGCTAATGCATATTTAGAGAAGAAAAGTTGCGGCGCCTGAGGCACATTGGTTCAATTAAAACAAATTTTATATTTTACTTTCACTACTACTTTTAATAGATTGAAAATTTATATGCGCCTTTAAATTGAATAAAAGTTTCCAAATTATTTATTTAGAATTTTTTTCTATTTTTATTAACCAACAACGAATTTAGAGCAAGTCCCTTCGCTTTAATGGATAAATTTGCGGTCCACAATTTTTACTACCTTTTAAAAAAAACAATCATCACATGTACATTTCTTTTATATAATTTATATAACAACTAATTCTAACTATATCATTAAAATAATACAAATATTGGTTTACGCATCCGTTTGAATTCTCGTGCACTTACTCTGAACTCTCACGAACTCTCATCGGAGAGACTGTAGCGCGGCAGTTCAAACGCATTGGGCGGAACGGCGCGTTGGGCGGACTGACATAGACCCGAAAAGAGGATATATTTATGAACTTTTATAGAACTTTTATAGAATGCTGTATTAAATATATTCATTTATACTCGACATTAATTAATTCTCGTGGAACGTTTTCGAAATCGTTCTTTTGATTGGTTAGATTTTATCAATTTGGCAATCTGATTGGAGTATTTCAAAAACGTTTAAGAATTAATTACCATCGAGTGTACATCTGATATTTAACAGTATATTTAATAATGACAGGTCAAATAATTAAATATCATTACAATTAATTTGTAAATCGCGAGCGAAGCAATCATTTTTGGCTAGTTGATTTATTAATATTTTTATGCAATATAATTCTCACCCATAAAAAATGCACAAGATATCGCTACTTTTAGGAAATTTGAAATGTCCAGTATTTTTACATTTTACTTAGCCAGATTTTGCCTTTACGGCCGTTTTGAATGGGTGATTTTCTACCAGGGTTGTTTTAAAATTAATTTTAATTCTCTCTATTTTGGATTGCATGTTACAGTCATGAATAAATCTGGTCCACCACATTTTCGTATAATAGCCATTGCATCTTGATAATGTTGTTGCATGTACCTAGGACCTCCAATATATGTTGATGGTAGTATAAAAAGATTTCCGATTTTTTCTTTTGTTTCAAAATTATTAGAAATTTTTGAAGCACTATTAACTTCCACATCTAATAAGACTTGATAATTTCTTAAATAATTCAAGCGATTGTTTTTTATCATCATATAAGGATGTATACAAAATTGTTGAGTTAATATCAGCGCATACGATAAAGGACTAAAATTTTGCTTTCTCCTAGAGAAAGCTTTGTAATAGTAAAATTTTTAGTTTCACTAAAACTTTGTAGAAACGAATTTGGAGGTGTTTAGAGTTTGATGTCCATGCGGATGGATGTGTGTGTATTTCTGTGTGTGCGCGTATACCACAGTAATGGGAAAACCATTGGATCAACCAATTGCGATAATTTTTTAAAATATCTGTCTTGTGAATGATTTTCTGGTAATTCTTCAGGATATACCCAAAGATCATAATTTTCTGGTAATCCTGAGTCCGAAACAATAATAGCACCGCATTTAGGGGTTAGTGGTTTGTTATATACATGTTTTTGTTGTCCGTCATTTCGTAAAAAAATCATTTTACAATGTGGAAGATTTTGAATGTTAGCTATTTGATGCAAATGTTTATAATTTTTAGCAATAGGATTTTTTTTTAATTTTAATCAAAGTTTTGATATGTGGTTGGATTAAATTTTTATTATTATATGCATTTAATCTGTTTTCAACAGCTGTTTGATCATCACATATATATGATTGACTATGTTTCAGTCCTTTATGATCATCTGGTTTTAAAGTATTGGGAGTTACGTGACAAATTTGGCCTTGTATCTTAATATTGTAAATAGATTGTCCTTCTTATTATTATAATATCTTATTAATTTTCTAAAATCATCATCATATAATAAAAGGTCTTTTAACGTATCATTATATTTACTTAAAGGAGATAAACGTACTTTCCCATTATGACAACAATTTGATTTTATTTTTCCTTCTTTCCAATATTTAGCAAAACAATATTTACATTTATACGTCATTTCATCATAACTTAAATATGCAACAAAAATATTATCATCATCCATATTATTTACCTTACATGTACAAGTGTTTTATTTTGTGTGCTTACTTTCACCCCTAGGGAAAAAACACTTTCGCCTCAGATATTTGCATTTTCGTGTGTATGTGTGTGACGCATCTCACATATATATGTATATGCCATCAGTCTGTGTGACATCAAACAAAATTCAGATTTACAACAAAATTCTACTATGGGAGGACTATGCTTTTTCAGGCAGGCTAAAAAGGGCGTTATCGATACAATGATTATAAAAAGCACGATACACAACAAGGGGCGAATTGGCTTTTTCATACTCGGATGATGGTTGAGCACTAGTGCAACTTTGGCCCTTAGTTCTGTAATGTACTATTACTTATACTTTTGATTGTCGGTATTAGAATTAAAACCTGACCATTATAACGCAAGAAGACCCCCGACAAAAAAATGCATAAAAAATTGAAATTGCGATTGCGCAAAAACTATTGGTTCAATAGTACCTGCCTTTTGCACACTTGAAGTTGATATAACTATCTACTTCTGTGCCAAACTTCAGCTCTTAATCTTTATGAATTAAATGGCTACGAATTTTCGAAAAAAAATTTATGTTTTTTTCCGGAATTTTTCCGGTTCTAATCAACCGATCGGATTGTTCGACGTTTCTTTCTCTTCGTAATTCAATACTCTACAAGTTTTTTATTTACGAAATTCACATTGATTAAGTAGTTTTTGTTGTATAAGCACAAAAACTAAAAAAACGCGTTTTTTCACTAAATTGTTATTAATGCGAGTTGCGAGTTGGAAACACCCTGGCCGCACATAGCTTGGATGCACCTTCCTTGGTCGCAGGACACCTCGACGTCTCGAGAAAGTCTATCCTGGACCACGGGCAGAGCCTTTCAGCTCTTCCGTGTAGGTTACGATCGCCGGGTGCAGATCAGCACGCCGAGGAAGCTCGCAAGTGGCCGACGTCCCAACACACGAAGAAGCACTCACACAGCACAATGCCCGAATTATTCGCACACACACACGACGCACGCTACAAAAAAAGAGGTCAACCGTCCTGAAAAGGACGTTCGCGAAGACCTGATACGCTCGATGTACAAAAATCAAGATAACGCAAAATGGACACTGATAAGCTGAAGGGACCAGTTCCTTTGGAGGAGCTGTCAAAACTGAACGGCACGTGCTCGCGCGCGTCGAAGCCCACGCAAAAAATGAAGAGGTCCTACGCGGCGCGCGCGTGCGCTCGACCGCTCTCGCCGCGCTACGGCGCGAAATTCAAAATTCTACTTCCCGCTCTTACAAATTGACAAATACAACTTGAACAAATTTATTTATAAAATCCGCATTATAAAATTACGCAGTGCTGCCACTACAAAATTTGAGAACAAAAATCTTATTTGAGATACGGCCTTCTTGAATCGGCCGCCGATATAAGGCCTTCTTCAAGCCGCGGCCAAGGTGCGGCCTTCTTCAAGCCGTAGCCGAGATACGGCCGTTTTCAAGCCGTAGCCGAGATACGGCCGTTTTCAAGCCGTAGCCGAGATACGGCCTTCTTTAAGCCGTAGCCGAGATACGGCCGTTTTCAAGCCGTAGCCGAGATACGGCCTTCTTTAAGCCGTAGCCGAGATACGGCCGTTTTCAAGCCGTAGCCGAGATACTATGCCTAGACTAAATTTTTGAAATAATAAACACACTTTTTGTATTAACCTTAAATCTTAACTTAGTAAACATTTACTCTTACGTGAACCGAACGCTTGAACTCATAGTACATCATAGTTTATAGATTTATTTTTTTGAAGACTTACTCTTTCATGTTTCTTCTCCTACTTACTTTTACCTCTTTTCTTACTAAACCTTTCCTTTCCTTTGTCTTCGTGAATCTTGTAATCCTTTTACTTTCTTATCACTTCTTTTTATTGAATGCACTTGCATCATCACAATATATTGTTGCAGAGCCCGTATCCTGTAAGCCTGTGGACAATTGAGGATTGTCTTTGTCGATCACTGCTTTGTCATGTCGTCCACAAAATGTGTACTACCATGCTGTGGCTGAGAGCAGCAAATCACTTATATTGCTTTCATCACCATGTATGTATATACATTTAATATTTAAATTTTACATATTTACTAAAATCTTGAATTGATGAACTTTTTCTTATACCCTTGCGTCCACTAAACACTCATATATGTATAGATATGTATAACATATTGTACACGGAAAAGAAAGTAAGCCTGGAGGGAATTGGGGGAAAAAAGAAAAAAAGAAGAAGTATTAACAGAAGAAGAGAAAATTACAGGAATAGAAATCAAAGGGGCATGGAAAATGTTAAAAAAGAAAAAAGCAGCCGGAGCAGATGAGATTCCTAACGAAGTTTGGATGCACGGAGGAGAAGATCTGACAAATAGATTGATATGTGTGTTAGGAAAAATCTGGGATGATGATGACATGGCTGAAGAGTGGAAAACGGGATTGATAGTGCCTCTTTTTAAGAAAAACGATGCAAATGACACCAAGAACTACAGGGGAATATTTCTACTATCAACGGCGTATAAATTGTACACGGAAGTGATAAGAAAAAGGCTAGAAAAAGAGATGAACGAGAAAAATATTTTGCCGGAAGGTCAACTTTAGATAACATCTATATTTTAAACTACCTGGCACAGAGGGCAAAAACAAGGAAAAAGAAGTTATACTCAATCTTCGTGGATCTAAAAGCAGCTTTCGACACTGTAGATAGAAAAATCTTATGGGAAATTATGAAGAAGTTAGGAATCAGCAACTATCTAATAGAGAGAATAAAAGGAATTTATGAAGAAACCAAAGTTAGCATCAGGATGAATGAAGGAAACTCGAAAGAATTCTGGACCAACATGGGCTTAAGGCAGGGGTGTGTGCTGAGTCCACTACTCTTCTGTCTATATATTGCGGGATTAGAAAAAGAATTTGAAGAAAGAAATATAGGAGGGGTAAAAATAGGAGAAATTAGAATATGGTCTTTAGCTTACGCGGACGATATTGTGATGTTAGCAGAAAATAGAGAAGGTCTAGTAGACATGTGCGACACGCTCAAAAGGTTTTTAAAAAAAAGGAAACTTATTTTAAGCGCGGAAAAAACAAAAGTATTAGTTTTTAACAAAGGGAAAAATAGTAAAAAAGAGAAATGGTTTTGGGAAGATAAAAAAATAGAAGAAGTCAGGAGTTTCAAATACTTAGGTTTCGTTTTCAATACGGACGGAAATTATAAAGACCACATCGATGAATTAAAAAAGAAAGGAATATGCGCAGCAAAAAAAAAAACCTGGGGATTAGGAGAAAAATGCTGTAAGGGGGACTTTGAGAGGAGAATAAAACTGTTCAATTATCTAGTAAGAAGCGTAATGGATTACGGGGTAGAGATATGGGGATGAGAGGTTAAAAAAGAGTTAGAAAAAATAAAAACTGATTATATAAGATGGATTCTAAGGCTTGACATATGGACGCCAAAATATATATTATATAAGGAAACGGGTACTAGAAAAATGAATCCAAATTGGGGTGCGAGAGCGGTCAGATTCGAACAAAAAATAGCAAAACAGGGCGAAAACAGGGCGAAAACAGGTTGACTAAAATATGTTGGAGGGAAATGCAGAAAGAAAATTACGAGAATCTTTATAGTATAGAAAGGAAAAGGTATCACAACGAAGCAGGGCTATGTGTACAATACATTTTAGATAAAATTGCGCAGAATATCGTGGTAGAGGGCGAAGTATTTAGAAGGAAAGTTGATATAGAAAATGAAGTGATAAACGAGAATATAGAGAATTCCAGATACAATGTAAAATACAAAGAAATATTATGTGATAAGCTACCTATATACCTTAAAAAAGGAAAAAACGGAAAAGTCATGTCTGTAATAGCTAGGGTTAGATGCGGTAACTTCGAAAATGTGAATAAATATTGGTTAGGCGAAAGAGAAAAACTATGTTACCTATGCGGGGAAGATTGGGGAACGTTTGATCATTATATTGAAGAATGCGAAAAAAACTATTGAATGGACGGAAAACTTACCGGGGGAAAAATACGAAAGATTAAATTTATTATTTCAGGGAGAAGGTAATATAAAAATTGTAAATGCGATTGAAAATATTGTAAAGGCGATAAAAGAAAAAACAGAAAAAGATTAGGTATAGTAAGTGAGTTTCTTCAAATTATAAAAAAAATAAAAATTTAAATTGTATTACGGTCTAAAATTCACGGAGACGCTTCGGTGTGGCGGTATGTTCTGTATGAGTGTGTAGTATATCAAGGTTTAGAAAAATTTATATGTATATAGGATAAATAACATTCATTAAGTATAAATTGCATGTACTGTAGAATGCGTCAACTAGATTGTGCAAAGGATATTTAAGACTTTAACTGTGCGCATATGTACAAATGTAAAAATGTAGATTATATAGTGTAAATATGTAAATAAATCAAAAAAGGAAAATGTAAAAATTGTAAAAACGTAAAAATGTAAAAATGTAAAAAAAAGCGAGCAAATACAAAGTTCAGACATACACTTGTTAAGTGAAATACCAGTAGAAAAATAGATAAATAGAAACAGATAATATGTAAGAGGTATGTGTATGATTACGAGGTATGAATGAAAATTATTTTTTCACATGTAACTAGCCAAGTCCATTTCTGGGCCAAGAGGCCGAAATAAAGATTTATTATTATTAAGTAAGCCTGGGGGGACACCGGCACTCGTGTGCAGAATCAGGAAAGCTGAATTATGCCAATACAGCGCATACACGTGCCATTTGGGCACACAATCGTGCCAAATGAGAACGGTCTAAGCGAAGCCGATGCAGCGAAGACCCGGTGCTATGTTGGCACCAGTTCTTGTGCTACCGCGTTCGCAGCGCGCTCTCTCCGAAGCATGCGGGCGCATAGTGTCACAGAGGCATATTTCCATTTGGTTCGGCGTGTAGCATCAGGGTTCTAGTTATGGCTCATTATATTTGTTATAATTGTATTCAAAGGTGTATCACTGGATAACTCAATAAATACAATGTTTAATTTCAGATGTCAAATTATCAGTTGCTAAATTAGGATCCTGCATCGATATAATTTTATTCCAGTTTCTGTTTTCTGCTATGTTTACTAATTTTTTGTAATTTTAATATGCTGTTGGTTTGTTATCTTTAATTTTCATTTTATTGCTTTCATTTAATCGAGGGCAATAAATATTTTCTTGAGATTTAAGGTTATGCAGAAGAAATAAAATATCAAATATATATATATATATATATATAGACGCACACACACACACACACACACACATACGCATATATATCCACGCGGGGAAGCCTGACACCCGTATGTGGCACGTCCCCGAGTGGCGGATGGAAAAGAGCTCGCTGGAGTATATACCTCAAAGGGTAAAGCAGAAAAATAATATGCTCCGTGGACCAAATCAGGCCGCCGCGTTTGCCGTGCGCTGCGACCCGTAAGCTGCCAACAGAAGATCCTGGGCAAGGAGGCAACCTGAGGTTGCAAGCTAAAGTGATCTGAACCACCTTTGGCTCCCACTGACGGCAAAACGGGGGCCCCGTTACATAGCCAGTACCGGTCAATCGGCTAAGGCGAGTGCGTGATGTTGCTTGATGTCTGCCAGAAACTCTCTAGAGAGCCAAGCACTTTCTTCTGGGTGGGAGGTTCGAGAGAGTAGAGGTAGGCTAGGGCAGTATTGCGTCAGTATAATTTATGTCAGCTGCCTCCATAGACGAGGGGATCGAGGTAGGTCGGACACATACCGGGATAAAGACTATTATCGAGCATCGATAATTTAACCAAGCAAGGAGAGAAAGCAAGAAAAGAGCTCTCGAAATTTGGAATACAATCCGGGATGCTGAGCAAGAACGAGAAAGCATATGAAAGAAGATCCGAGACAGGCTGGACTCTGTGGATAATGTTGTGTCAAACGCATCCAACATTCATAAGTCTGTTGAAAGCGATCTATCGGCGATTATGATCCAGGTTAAGGGGACCTAACCACCTTAAAATAATGTTTGTTATGCTGTCATATTAAAAAAATAAATAAATAAACTGATAGATGTTTAAAATACATTATAATATATGTTATATATAGTAAAAACGAAAAAAAAAACAGTTTTAAATATTTGTTATGGCCTTATATGCTCAAAAATAGCTATGCTAATAAGCATGCTGTTTTTTTACTGACCGCATGATTCAAAAGCACTGGAGCTTCATATTAAAACAAATCAATAGTTATTTTGTTTGTTGTGAGTGTTTTCATGGTCCGAGTGTGGGATTTTAAAAAAACAGCTAGCCGTAAAAAGTTTGATGGAATGAAAGTCAAAATTTTTGTATTTTTCTTGAGTTTATTGAAAATTTTGACTATTGATCCATAACATTTTTTAAGGTTAGCTTCTTTTTCAAAATCCCACACTCGGACCATGAGAACACTCACAATGAACAAAATAACCATTGATTTGTTGTAATACGATGCTTCAGTACGCTTGAATCTTGCGGTCAGTGAACAATACTTAACCATCTCAATATTAACTTTTGTCAAATAACATTAAATATAACAGTTATAAGTATTTTCACTTTTTTTTTTTATTAATATCACATTTTTGTTCAATATATATCACATTATTCACTTTTTTATACTTTTGCAACTTTTGTGTTCATCAGTGGAACCTTTATGAAAAAAAATGGCCCAAATTGCTCTGGTTATGTCTTATAAAGAATCAGAATTTCCTCTGATAGCATTTCCATAATATCTTTGTACTTCGTCTATTAGTTTATCTGTCAAGCGTCCTTTTCCACCAATTTTCTTTTTATCGAAAAGAATCTTTGATTTAATTTTTTCTTTTAATGTTCTGAGTTGCTTGCCAAAACATTTCTGCACGTGGCCACAACACTATTTCTTCGTAACTACTACATAATTACCATACGGCTTTGCTTCCAAAATTTTTGAGAATGTTGTAGAATCTCTATCGCCCAAGTAAGATACGTATTTTACATCATACTTTTCTACTGGGCGACAGAAAATATCCACAATGGCTGAAGATTCCATTGATCCGGATGAGCCAATATGATTTTTAGTGCACGATGGTAAGTGCGCACTAAACCATTCTTGCCATTCTGGAGTCCCTTCAGATCCATGAATTTTTCATATAAATTGCATTGTAAACAGCATGAGGAAAGTACTTCAATATCAATGAGTTTTCCACATTCTTGTCCAATAATTGTAAAAACACCATTGTAAGATCTATGACCTCGACGCTGCCATGTACCATCACCTTGAACACCTATATATATATATATATACACACACACACACACACACATATATATATATATATATATATATATATATATATATATATATATATATATATATATATATATATATATATATATATATATATAGGATTTCCACGTCAAACGTAACAAAGCTCTGCCCAAAATTCCTTTTGATCTAAAAATTTTTTAAAATATGGAAAATTTAGCATTTTTTATGTACTTTCAATTAGTGAGGGGCGTTTTTTAAAATTTTGTTCCCAGACGGAGCTACGCGTTCCCTAACCTTAAAAAATTACTACTTTACGAAATGATCAAGCTGCCAGAAATCACAGGAGCTCAGAAAAATTCTAAGCAACGACTATTTTCATGTATATGCTGAACAAGAATCCGACGGTATTTTTTACCGATACCTCAAGCGTTCGTCCCTAACCTTAAAAAACACCCCCCAAAATTCCTTTTTCACGTAATTGAGAGGTTTATCCTGTGATCGACGGGAGGAAAATTATTGACAGAGAGTATTTTTATGTATTTTGTACTGCTGAACACGAAACCGGCCGTCTTTTTTACTGATACCTCAAGCGTTCGTTCCTAACCTCAAAAAACACCCCCCAAAATTCCTTTTTCACGCAGTTGAGAGGTTTATCCTCTGATCGACGGGAGGAAAATTATTGACAGAGAGTATTTTTATGTATTTTGTGCTGCTGAACATGAAATCGTCCGTCTTTTTTACCGATACAAAAAACAACCCAAAATGTCTGTTTTACGCGGTTAAGAAATTGACGAAGGCTATTTTTATGAATTTTGAGCCACTTAATTTGAACACGAAGCTGATTTCTTTTGGTTTCTATTAGTTAAGTACATTCGATTAAAACCAAATGTCTTTAAAACCTAAATAATTAGATGGACGTACGTTTACTTTATACCTGTTAAAAACATTTTTGGTCGTGTATACTGATTCATGGATTCAAAGAAATAAATAGATGAAATGGACTGATTCCTTTTGGAAAATGATTGAAATACCTGTCATTTTAGAAAATTTATTGATTTAATTAACTCGATTACGTCAATTCCATAAGGCGTTCATAATGACCAAATATTACTAAACTTCATAAGTAATCAGAACAAAGCCCGCGTTGTAATTGAATTTATTCTGAAAATCCTTAGTTGGGCTATTTTAAAAATTACCAAAATAAAAAAGAAATTCAGCTGTTTAGCTATAAAATTATACCAAAAATAGTAGAGAATGATCAGAGTACAATAAATATTGCAGTACTATATTACAGAGAAGATAATGAAACAAGGTATTTTAGTTTTATAGCACTTTCTGAATGTACTACTCATGATACGGCCGCAGTTTATATTTTACAAGAAAAGATTATTTCTGAAATAAAGAAAAGATTCCCAAAAATGAATAAGATTATATACGTCACAGATGGTGCAAAGCAGCACTATAAAAATAGATATCAAATGATGAACTTGGTTAATCAAGAGTCAGATTTCCAAATAATGGCGGATTGGCATTTGCATGCTACTGTTCATGGAAAGGGTTCATGTGACGGAGCAGGGACCGTGTTAAAAAGAGAAGCTACTCGTACCAGCTTGCAGGCCAAAGCTACGGAAGCGATTTTAAATTCAAAACAACTTTATGACTGGGCGAGACAAAAGTTCCAAACAATAACATTCTTTCACTATTCCAAAAAAGATTACGAAAAAACTTCAAGATCACTAAAGAAAAAGAGACAAATGCAGCCCTAATGACTGTTACGGTTATGGCAAGCGAACAACTGTGTCCGAGACAGTGTTCATGTATCAGTGTTCATGTTGTTGCTGGGTGTTTTATTTTTTTTAACGTCGATCTTCTCGTCGGCCTCAATAATACATGCCCTAGCGTTGTTGATGAAACAAATTTTTTATGAGTGCCTTTATAGGTTATCATCCAGATGATGGACAATGTGCCAACACCCATGCTAAATGTCCTTTAG